>NC_053022.1:47259994-47373743 GCF_003073215.2 Triticum urartu
ATAGCAAGAGCGAGCAAACTAGCATAGCAAAGATAGTAGTGATTTCGAGGGTATGATCATCTTGCCTGCACAGTTGTCAGAGTTGACTGGATCCTCACAAGAAAACTCAATGGGCTCCTCGGTAGTGAACTCGTCTCCCGGCTCTACCCAAACAAGACAAACAAGCAACAAGTATACAATCAATCACGTGCAAGACCAAGCAATATGATGAAATGATGATATGCTATGCAGGATGCGATGCGGGATGCAAAATGCAAGATATGACAGGAAATGCATGAACCTGGCCTCAACTTGGAATTCCAAGGGTGCCACTGGATAGAGGGGATGAAATCGCTTGAAAACAATATAAAGATCATTGGAATCGGAGTTACGGTTTGGAAATGGCAAGCGTTTTAAGATATGACACCGGTCTGCGATTTACAGCAAGTAGGCATCTAAACGCAACGAAATAAACATGCTACAGCCACCAAAGATGACAAAAAATACATGGCAGGGAGCTACTCAACAAGCTTAACAAAAGACCCAAAGTGACCTGGGGCCAAAAGGGTTCACAAAATATATTAACGGGCACACGAACATAGCTAAAACACAATCAGTTTTCAGACTTAGTGAAAACTGAGACATGCTGAAATGTAACTCACGAAGGCATGTAAATGAGCTCGATGCACTCGCCACGGTGCAAGTCATGGCAAGGCAAGCATACATCTATTAAGAAGGCACAAAACACAAGCTAGACATGGCAAGAACAATGGCATGGCATGCACGGATCAACTACAACAACGCCGGCAAAATCGCAAACGAGTTGACGATCTGCCCAGATTCACCACGAAGCAAAAGTAGAGCTCGATTGACTCAAGCTATTTTGCTCCATAATTTCCAACAAAGACATGGATAGATAGACCATAACATGATTAACAAAACTCCTTTACTGATCATCCTCAAAAGAGGCACGGATCACTAGGAAACAAGCTGGACATATGGCATCATGAACTAAAATATCCCAGACTTAGTGAAAACAACGAAGTCCCTGAAAACAGATTACCGGGTGCCTCACTTTGCAAGCTTGCACAAGTCACCACACACATCCTAAAAATGCATGGCTTGCACCTCTGGAAAGAAGACAAAATGCTTAACAAAACATATGAAGGACTCACAGGCATAGCATGCACACAATAATCATGGCAAAAATGACAAAAGTCTAAGATGAAGTAGCAGATCTGACAATTAACTCACGAAGCCTCCTTCTAACAGCATTTTGGGCATCAAGATGATCTCAAATGAAAATGATGCAATGGAACGAAATGATGTACTCGTCGAGGCGAAGATTTTGATATATTATACGTCCAAAACGGAGCTACGGATGCGGAGATATCATCAGTCAAAGTATGCATAAAAGATTAAGGGAGAGAGGAAAAAGTCAACCGTTAGGTTAAAACGGATCTCAGATCTGAGATGCACTGTAGCGGTGCGGCCTTCGAGGATCGCCGGACGGAGATGGGGATCGCCGGAACTTGGCCGGCCGGAGTTGAGGAAGCGGTCGCCGGGGCCGGATCCGGCGACCTGGTCGGCGCACGGCGGCGGAGGACGTCGGGCGGGGCGGCGGCGAGGTGAGCTTCGGCTCGGGCGGCGGAGCAGCTTGAGGGCGAGCGGGGCGGCCGGCGTTGATGGAGCACGGCGGCGCGGCCGGTCGGCTCGGGGGAAGAAGGACAGGCGGCGGAGGGCGACGGAGTGGCCCGGTCGGGCGGCGGACGGGCCGACGCTGGGCCTGCGGGCCCGCGTCGGTGGGAGGCGGCGGCGATGTGGACCGGGGCGGCGGGGAGAATCACGACGAGACACGTGGCGGCGGCGGGCTATCCGGACATGTCCGCCTCGCGCGGTTTCGTCCGGCGGCGGCGGGAGAGATGGATCTAGGGTTAGGGGTGGTAGAGACCCGGGATTTACGAGGGGGGTGTATATATAGGCATAAGTGGAGCTAGGAGAGTCCAAATGAGGTGCGGTTTCCGGCCACGCGATCGTGATCGAACGCTCTAGGACATGGAGCAGAGTTTGGTGGGTTTTGGGCCAAATTGGAGGGGTGTTGGGCTGCAACACACACGAGGCCTTTTCGGTCCCTCGGTTAACCGTTGGAGTATCAAACGAAGTCCAAATGATACGAAACTTGACAGGCAGTCTACCGGTAGTAAACCAAGGCCGCATGACAAGTCTCGGTCCAATCCGGAGATGTTTAATCCCCACACACGAAAGAAAGCTAGAAATGGCCACCGGAGGAGAATGAAGCGCCGGAATGCAAAACGGACAACGGGGAAAATGCTCGGATGCATGAGACGAACACGTATGCAAATGCAATGCACATGATGACATGATATGAGATGCATGAAAACGAAAACAACACACGGAGACAAAACCCAAACCCGAGGAAATAAATATAACTTAACGCCGGAAACGGCAAGAGTTGGAGTACAAATTGGGAAAGTTACATCCGGGGTGTTACACCACCAAATCAAGATAAGACTAGTAACGGCAAGTAAATTGACAAAATCGACGCCCACAACAACTTGTGTTCTACTCGTGCATAGAAACTACGCATAGACCTAGCTCATGAGGCCACTGTTGGGGATCGTACCAGAAATTTAAAATTTTCTACGCATCACCAAGATAAATCTATGGAGTAATCTAGCAACGAGGGGAAGGGGAGTGCATCTACATACCCTTGTAGATCGCTAAGAGGAAGCGTTGCAAGAACGCGGATGAATGAGTCGTACTCGCAACGATTCAGATCGCGGTTGATTCCGATCTAAGCGCCGAACAACGGCGCCTCCGCGTTCAACACACGTGCAGCCTGGTGACGTCTCCCATGCCTTGATCCAGCAAGGGGAGAAGGAGAGGTTGGGGAAGACTCCATCCAGCAGCAGCACGACGGCGTGGTGGTGAAGGAGGAGCGTGGCAATCCTGCAGGGCTTCGCCAAGCACCGCGGGAGAAGAGGAGGACTTGGGAGAGGGGGAGGGCTGTGCCAGAACTTGGGTGCGGCTGCCCTCCCACCCCCCACATATATATAGGGGCAAGGGAGAGGGGGGCCGGCCCCCTCAGATCCAATCTGAGGAGGGGGCGGCGGCCAGGGGGTTTGCCTTGCCCCCCCAAGGCAAGGGGGGCGCCCCCTTTTAGGGTTCCCCCAAACCCTAGGCGCATGGGCCCTAAGGAGGGGAGGCGCCCAGCCCACTAAGGGGCTGGTCCCTCTCCACACACAGCCCATAGGGCCCTCCGGGGCAGGTGGACCCTCCCGGCGGACCCCCGGAACCCCTTCGGTGGTCCGGGTACAATACCGGTAACACCCCGAATTATTCCGGTGACCATATGATGACTTCCTATATATAAATCTTTACCTATGAACCATTCCAGAACTCCTTGTGATGTCCGAGATCTCATCCGGGACTCCGAACAACATTCGGTAACCATGTACATCTATTCCCTATAACCCTAGCGTCATCGAACCTTAACTGTGTAGACCCTACGGGCTCGGGAGTCATGCAGACATGGCCGAGACAACTCTCCGGTCAATAACCAACAACGGGATCTGGATACCCATGTTGGCTCCCACATGCTCCACGATGATCTCATCGGATGAACCACGATGTCAAGGATTCAATCAATCCCGTATACAATTCCCTTTGTCTATCGGTACGATACTTGCCCGAGATTCGATCGTCGGTATCCCGATACCTTGTTCAATCTCGTTACCGGCAAGTCTCTTTACTCGTTCCATAACACATCATCCCGTGATCAACTCCTTGGTCACATTGTGCACATTATGATGATGCCTTACCTAGTGGGCCCAGAGATACCTCTCCGTTACACGGAGTGACAAATCCCAGTCTCGATTCGTGCCAACCCAACAGACACTTTCGGAGATACCCGTAGTGCACCTTTATAGCCACCCAGTTACGTTGTGACGTTTGGCACACCCAAAGCACTCCTACGGTATCTGGGAGTTGCACAATCTCATGGTCTAAGGAAATGATACTTGACATTAGAAAAGCTTTGGCATACGAACTACACGATCTTGTGCTAGGCTTAGGATTGGGTCTTGTCCATCACATCATTCTCCTAATGATGTGATCCCGTTACCAACGACATCCAATGTCCATGGTCAGGAAACCGTAACCATCTATTGATCAACGAGCTAGTCAACTAGAGGCTTACTAGGGACATGGTGTTGTCTGTGTAGCCACACATGTATCTGAGTTTCCTATCAATACAATTCTAGCATGGATAATAAACGATTATCATGAACAATGAAATATAATATAATAATAACTAATTTATTATTGCCTCTAGGGCATATTTCCAACAAAGAAACCGTTTCCAACTCAGGTTTCTTTTATTCAGTCTCATATAATATTTCCACTGAATTGGATCTAACTGACTGTCTTGATCTGGGGTGGTTTGCTTTGCCGTATCTGACATTCTGACAGGATGTAGCTCATATGTTCCTGTTTATACCGACTCAAATTTTCTTTCATATCTATTGGCTGAGCTAGCATCCGAAATATTATTTTTTATGGACGTACTTGTCCTTCTTGATATTGATCCTTGCTGGAAATGTTATTCTCGTATCGAGTAGCGAGAATATTCCACGGATTTGGGGAACACATCTTCCCGTGGAACAAAGAATCTCTTCTATCCAGGCATTGGGTTCCTTGAATATATGCATGCCTTATGGGTTCAAAACAGTGATGTGAATCACATCTGTTTTGCTAACGGGTGCTGACATCTTGCAGGAGTTTCTGACTTATCTTGACTGGCTCCATGTCTTGAGCCGTGGTATATTTATCCGGCCCACGTGTGGTTATACAGATCTCAATACTATTGTTGATTAATTCTGTCGAACAATGCCAGGGTTAATGATATCACCTTGCGGGGCTGATTTTGATAATCACTGCCAAGACTATTGCCCCAATGTTGTCTTTCCGTGAATTCTTCCTTATGCGAGAGACTTGCATGGACTTGGCAGTATACTCATTGAATGAACAAATATCTGATTCTCGAGGCATACCTTTGTTCTGACTGATTTTTGTTTCAGACCAAATTGTCGTAGATCTGCCACTTGGAAAACACTATCATATGCTGACAATTCATAATTTAATGTCTTGTATTAGTGCCGTACAGAAGAAATCTGGACAGCTTGCATTCGGAAACAACCAGGGTATCGTGCTGGGTGTCTTGCGCTTGAAGCCTTCGGTGGATATCTTATTGAGGAAAAGGGGGTACCGTACCTCATAACCTTCCCCCCTTAAAGACTTTGCTAGGGAAGACTCGGTACCTTACGCCAGAAGCTTTTGTAGTATTTTATTGAGAAGGCGGAATATCTTGCATGGGAATCCATTCATACCCTATCAATGCAGACTGGGAACCTTATCTTTGTACACTTTGTCAATAAATTGTGGAAATGGACAGAACTGATTTTCTTGGTGAATGGAATGACATATATATTTTTGTCAGTCCGGCAGCTGATTATTTGTATGGCAAGAATTGTCTGACTATCCTTGCTGAATTCATTGCGTATTTGGACTGACTTCTGGGTGTCGCAATGTTTTAAATTTTGACTTATGGCAGATTCAATCATTGTTCATACACCATAGATTTTGACTTGAAATGCACTATTGATCCAATTTTGTTCTCTTGCCGATTTAATCATTGCTGCGATAAAGTGTATCCCTGATGGGTACTTGTTACTGAAAGTCTGATTAGAATACAATTCATATCCGGACAGATGTCTGCAATACAATGCTGTCGGCTGAAAACCTCATTGCTTTTAACTGAATTCCTTGGTGTATATCTATACTGCTTAAGGCTTCTTCTGATCCCGTGTCAGTCGAGGAATAATTTCCATAAGGGGGGTAATGTCGGGACCCTGATCCTAAGTCACACCAATCTAGCATGTAACACTTCATATCACTTTGCGGCCTCACGCACGGTATTCCCACGGGTGCCACCTTACCTGGCCCGGGACCGTTTGCGCCTTTTGGCTCACGTATATGACAGTGTCGCTAGCATCCATATGACAGAGAACCCGGGCCGACATGACTAGTCGTGAACCCAAAGTGGCACTAACTTACAGGGACAGGCATACATGAATCAACCTCGAGCATGTCGGTCAACAGCGTATGAATCCGTGCTGTAGCACTGGGCTAACAGGACTCCGGGAACCCGGGCTGTAGCAGGCTAGGCAAGACTCCAGATGTCACCGCGTGACATTTCCCCGAAGGGACAGACACATGAACGAAGTGAATCACATGCCGGCCAGTCAAGTGTTCCGGAGCAGTAGTGCTGGGCTAGCAGGACTCCGGTGAGCCGGGCTGTAGCGGACTACTATGGCTCATGGAAGCACAAGACTACATTTCCCCATAAGAGAGGCTACTAGGGATAAACAACTAGGTTGTCGGATCCCACACATAGCATTACACGTTACACGTACGCATAACATGCAAGTATGTGCTGTACAACATGGCATCACAACATAACTCAAACTCATATAGACAAAGGCCCAGAAGAGCCACATAACATTCAATACAAACATGGGTCTCATGACCCATCATTCAGAGCATACAAGCAACGGAAGCATTACATGTCTAAGTACAGACAACTACAAAAGGAAAAGACTAAGAAGCCTGACTAAACATGACCCTTCCAAGGGTACAAGATCGTAGCTGGGATACAAGCTACTCGTCGAAGTCACTAGCGTAACCAACTGCAAAACATAAATAAGCAAACGTGAGTACAAAGGTACTCAGCAAGTCTTACATCAGAACTATCTACATATGCAACATTATCAACAAAGGGGGTGGTGGAGTTTTAACAGCAGCAAGCCAGCTTTGACTCAGTGGCTAACCTATACTACGAGTATCAAAAACTTCTTTGAGGTGAGAAGATGAACACGAGTCCACATATTCACCATATCAATACTCCACTATGGATCTATTCCCGTCTCCCTACGAGAAGGCCATCCTGTAACGCCCTCGATGCGGCTATATCTCCCACGTGTCGAAGCACGACTTAGAGGCATAACCGCATTGAAAGCAATGTCGCAAGTGAGGTAATCTTCACACAACCCATGCAATACATAATGAAAAAGATACATAGTTGGCTTACAATCGCCACTTCACACAATTACATGAATATAACATTACATCATCCAGATACAATCAAGGTCTGACTACGGAACCAAAATAAAAGAAGACTACCCCAAATGCTACACAGATCCCCGATCGACCCCAACTGGGCTCCACTACTGATCAACCAGAACGAAACAACATAAAGGACAAGATCTTCATCGAGCTCCTCCTGAGCTTGGTTGCGTCATCTGCACGGTCTCATCGGCACCTGCAAGCTGGTTTTGGAAGTATCTATGAGCCACAGGAACTCAGCAATCTCGCACCCTCGCGATCAAGACTATTTAAGCTTATGGGTAAGGTAAAGGTATGAGGTGGAGCTGCAGCAAGCGACTAGCATATATGGTGGCTAACCTGTTTGCAAAAGAGAGCGAGAAGAGAAGGCAAAGCACGAACGAAGAACTATGATCAAGAAGTGATCCTATAGCAACCTACGTCAAGCATAATTCCAACACCGTGTTCACTTCCCGGACTCCGCCGAGAAGAGACCATCACGGTAACACACGCGGTTGATGTATTTTAATTAAGGTTAACTTCAGGTTTTCTACAACCGGACGTTCACAAATTCCCATCTGCCCATAACCGCGGGCACGGCTTTCGAAAGTTCAATCCCTGCAGGGGTGTCCCAACTTAGCCCATCACAAGCTCTCACAGTCAACGAAGGATATTCCTTCTAGCGGGAAGACCCGATTAGACTCGGAATCCCGGTTACAAGACACTTCGACAAGTTAAAACAAATCCAGCAACACAGCCCGAATGTGCCGACAAATCCCGATAGGAGCTGCACATATCTTGTTCTCAGGGCACACTCAGATGAGCGCTCCATACAACTAAAACCAAACCTCGAGTTTCCCCGAGGGGGCGCTGCACAGGACTCTAGTTTGGACGAACACTCAGAGGAGCACTGGCCCCGGGGGGGTTAAAATAATGATGACCCTCAGGAGCACGACTCCCAAGGGAAAAAAAGGCTAGGTGGCAAATGGTAAAACCAATGTTGGGCATTGCTGGAAGAGTTTTACTCAAGGCGAACTATCAAGGGGTTCCCATTATTACCCAACCGCGTAAGGAACGCAAAATCCGGGAACATAACACCGATATGACGGAAACTAGGGCGGCAAGAGTGGAACAAAACACCAGGCATAAGGCCGAGCCTTCCACCCTTTACCAAGTATATAGATGCATTAATTAAATAAGATATATAGTGATATCCCAACAAGTAAACATGTTCCAACAAGGAACAACATCTCCATGTTCCAACAAGGAACAAACTTCAATCTTCACCTGCAACTAACAACGCTATAAGAGGGGCTGAGCAAAGCAGTAACATAGCCAAACAACGGTTTGCTAGGACAAGGTGGGTTAGAGGCTTGGTTGAACAATATGGGAGGCATGATAAGCAAGTGGTAGGCATCGTAGCATAGGCATAGCAAAAGAGCGAGCATCTAGCAAAGCAAAGATAGAAGTGATTTCGAGGGTATGATCATCTTGCCTGAAATCCCGCAAGGAAGAAGAACGAGTCCATGAAGAAGACAAACGGACGTAGACGAACGGGTCCTCACAAACGCGACGTTACCGGAACCAACCCGAAGAAGCAAACACCGGAAAGAAGCACACAACATAGTAAACAACCACACATGAACATGGTATGATATGCGGGAATGCGGTATGCGATGCATATGCATGATTTGCAAGGGAATGATGAACCTGGCCTCAACTTGGAAATCCAAGAGTGCCACTGGAAAGGTGAGGTGATTTCGGTTGAAATCGATATAAAGAACGCCGGAATCGGACTCACGGTTTGGAAATGGCAAGCAATTCAAATATGGCACCGGTCTGCAATATACAGCAAGTAGCAATCTAAATGCAAAAAGATGAACATGCTACAGCACTCAAACATGACAACAAAATACATGGCAGGGATCCATTCATGATTCTTAACAAAAGATGAACACTGAGCTACGGCCAATTCATCCATTAACAGGTTCAAACAAGCATGGCAAAAATGCATTTGGTAAACAGATTTCAGACTTAGTGAAATTAACACTTGTCTGGAATTTCAGATCAGGTAGCACACTTTGGAGCATGAAAACTATATGCTACAAGACCTGAACATGGCAAAGTAAAGCATGGCATGGAGCTACTCAAAAGAGCTTAACAAAAGTCCCTTAGTGACCTTGAGCCGAAAGGGGTCAGAAAATACAATTGCAAGCATGTGAACATGGCAAAAACATAATCAGTTCTCAGACTTAGTGAAAAACTGGAGCATGCAAAACAGATATCAAGTAGGCATGTTTACGAGCTCGATGCACTCACTACAGAGCAAGTCATGACAATCTAAGCATACACCCATCAAGAATACACATTATACAAGCTAGACATGGCAAGAACAATAGCATAGCATGCACGGATCAACTACAACATCCTCGGCAAAATCGCTAACAAATAGACAATCTGCCCAGATTCATGAAATAGCAAAAGTAGAGCTTGATTGACTCAAGCTAGGGTGCTCCATAATTGAAAACAAAGACATGGATAGATAGAGTACTACAAGATTAACAAAACATCCTTGCTGATCATCCTCAAAAGAGGCACGGATCACTAGGAAACAACATGAACATATGGCATCATGAGATAAACAGCTCAAGGACTTAGTGGAAATGCTAAGTCCCTGAAATCAACATTAACGAATGCTCCACTTTGCAAGCTTGTGCTAGTCACACACACACATCACAAAAATACATGGATTGCACCTCTGGAAAGATGACAAAGCATATAACAAAACACATGTAGAGATCAGGGGCATATCATGCACAGAATAATCATGACGAAAATGACAAATAGTTATTTGGAGCAGCAGATCTGACAATTAACTCAAATATCACTCTTCCAACAGCATTTCGGGCATCAAGATGAGCTCAAATGAAAATGATGCAATGAGATGAAATGATGTACTCTCTGAGACGAACATTTTGATATGCTATACGCCCAAAACGGATCCACGGATGCAAAGTTACGACATGATGAACATGGGCATTTGAAACATGGAAATCTCGGGGACTTAATGAAATATAGACCTCTCCGGGAAAAGTCAACGGGCGGACGAGGAGATCCGGGACGGGGTGGTCCGGAACGGGACGAAGACGTTTGGATCGGGGGAGTGGTGGATCTCATCCCACTCCCCGGACTGGATCTGACCAGAGCGGAGGGAGACGCCGGCGAGGTCGGCGCGTTCTCCGGCGAGGCGCGGTGGAGCTCCGGCGGCTTGGCGGCGGGGAGCCTCGGTGGCGGCGGCGGGGCCGCGCCGGTGAAGGGTGGCGCCGGCGGGAAGGAGCGGTGGCGGCGGAGCAACAGCGGGGCGGCGAGCGGGCGCCGGCGAGCTCGCGCGGCTGCGGCGGTTGCCGGTCGGCGAGGCGGCGAGGTTGGAGGCGGCGGCGAGCTCCCGAGGCGGCGGGGACGACCCGGCGTGGGGCGGCGACCGGATGGGCCGGGCGGGCCCGCGATGGGCTCCGGCGGGCCCGCGATGGGCTCCGGCGGGCCCGCGGCGAAGTGGGGCGGCGCGGCGCTGAGGTGGCGGTCTGGGAGTGGCTGGGCGCGGCGGCCGGCTAACGTGGCGGCTTGCTATTGGCCGAGGCGACGTGGCGGCGGCGCGGCGGACATGTCCGGCGCGGTGAGGACGCGTCCGGCGGCGCGAGGGGAGGAATTTGTAGGGTTCAACCGCGAATTTCGGGAGGGGAGCACATATTTATAGGTAGAGGGAGCTAGGAGAGTCCAAATGAGGTGCGGTTTTCGACCACGCGACCGTGATCGAACGCTCTAGATGATGGAACAGGTTTAGGTGGGTTTTGGGCCAAATTGGAAGGGTATTGGGCTGCAACACTCATCAGGCCTTCTCGGTCCCTCGGTTAACCGCTGGAGTATCAAACGAAGTCCAAATGGTACGAAACTTGACAGGCAGTCTACCAGTAGTAAACCCAGGCCACTTGACAAGTCTCGGTCCAATCCGGACATGTTTAACCCCCACACATGAAAGAAAGGTAGAAAGGACCACCGGAGGAGAACGGAGCGCCGGAATGCAAAACAGACAACGGGGAAAATGCTCGGATGCATGAGATGAACACGTATGCAAATGAAATGCACATGATGACATGATATGCAATGCATGACACGCAAGCAATGACAAGGCAACAACAATGAATAACTGGAGGACACCTGGCACATCGGTCTCGGGGCGTTACAACACTCCACCACTACGAGAGGATCTCGTCCCAAGATCTAGAATGGCACCGGAGGGAAAACGGAAGAGAAAGAGAAGAGGTAAAGCTAAGTTGCTCCTTTGAAAAACGAGTGAAACCAAAGAACCTAGGTTAAGCCATTTCGAGAAAAGAATGCAACGGAGATGAAAAAAATTGAAAACACTCCGGTAGGGAAGAGGAACAAGGAAGAACAACTTCGGGCAGCACTCCGATTGAAAAGAAAAGGAATTGAATAATAACTTGATAAGATGGGAAGATACTTGATGAAATCACAATACACTGCCTCCGTAACTATTGAATGAATGGAGCAAGGGGTAAGAAAGATCTCGGACAGCACTCCGGTTTAAAAGAGATGAAAAACTTGATAAAATGAAAGAGCTTGAGAAAAGGGACACAATACTCCGGTTAAAAGGATAAGCACGATGAAAACATGGTCCCGACAAAGAGAGAAGATGGGTTGAGGAGAGCAACATCACAATGCCTCCGGAACGGAGGAATAGAAGATAGATAATTGAAATAGGAGAAATGAGGAGAAAATGCCAACTTCTGCCAAAAGAGCTTGAGAAGGCATCCTTAGGAGAAGGTTCGAACGGAGTTGTTGGAAAACCAACAACGAAAAGAACAACGCTGTAGTGGAGTTATAGAAAACATCTCAAAGCTATGAGGTGAAATTCTACCATTAACGAAAAATAATTGATTGGATTGATATCAACAAGGAGACGAGAAACTTATTTCACTGGGAGGATAAATGAAGAACTTGGATCATTTGAAAGCACCATAGATAACAACAGTCCTTAGGGAAGGCTTTAGGTGAAATATAACCCATGATAACTCCAATGACGAGATTGATGGATTTTAAAATACCCCATTCTTAATAACATGTGAATCATGAAACATGAACTCAAATTATCAAGAATGACATAATACCACCTCCAATGATACGGAAGAAAGAATTGCACTCCGGATTACAATATGAAGAAAAGCTTGAGCTTCTTAGGAAAGAATCTCGATGAAAAAGTTGGAGAAGGAATTAAATCCTTGATGGACCATTATGTAGAACCTCCATGAAGAACTCCGTTAAACAAAAGAATGATCAAACGGAAAGAAAGGGTAGTTGAAAACACAAGGTGGAGCCTTGTAAAGATTTAGATAGATCTCCGTGATTACATAGTTGAAAGAGGTTGGAACCCCGGGAAAAAGATAAAATGAAACAAATGAAACCGAGAATTTGAAGGGCCTCCGGAATAAAGAATTAATCATTAGGATGAAACAAGAATAAGAATTATATTATGCTTATCCTTCACCAATTTAAATTGATAACAAGCAACGGATCGCATACGACATATTCTCGTAGAAAGGATTAAGATAGATATAGCGCAAACATGAGAAGGTTCTCAACGAGCCACCGGTAGGATTGGAAAGAAAGAGTCAATTGATATTATAACGAAGGAAGAAGAATCTTAGAAGAGCCACCGGTTGAATTCAAAATGAATGAAGAAAAAAATATAGAGAAACACGGGGAAGAATTGGAAAACGAATGAAGATGCTTGAGGGAATTTAGATACGTGAGAACGAAGAGATCATGAACTGATTAGAGAATACTTGAGCGATGCACCGGTGAGATTTGGGGAACGAGAGCTGAAAGCGGAGAATAAATAAATCTTAGATGATGGGCTCCGGATGATCAAACTGAACAGAATCTTGAATTGCTCTGGAAGGGTGAAAAGAATTCTCACAATCGAAAAATAATTATGAGAGGATGGTGACAAGCTAGAATAACGAATCCTCAAGAGAACGGATAAGGATTTAAGAGGAACTCTTCTTCGGTCTTTAAAATCCGAGAATGACGACGAGAAACACCACCATGAATGTTGAGGTACTCCGGAATGAAAATTAGAAAGGTTGAACCAACGATGAAAGAATTTGAAAGATCTTGGAGAAAGACATATGACTGATGACAATTCATTCTCATGTCAAACTTAAAAAGATTTGATAATCGCTCCGGGAAAATAAGAAGAGTCAGGTAAGATCCTGGGAAAAGACCTATGGGTTAGGGCCCACTCAAAAGAAACACCGTTGAAAAGATTACCTGAAAAGGAGAATGCACCGGTTGAATTAAATGACTTGAATGAGATAACATCCTCGAAAGAGCTTGAACGAAAGAAGAGTGGAAACACGAATTTTCTGAGATATCTTTAGCACTCCGGAACAAAAGAATAGCGAAGAGTGGAAGATTGTGAGGTGCACCGGTATGATAAAACTTCTGAAACGAGGAAAATGATATGATCTTCAATGCTTGACTTGAAACCACCGGAGAAGAAAAGGAATGAGGAATGACGAACTTGAAGCTCCGTTAGAATCTTCATGAGAAACACCGGGTAAGAACATTGAAAGGAAAGAGAGAAGAGACTTCACATCAGTAAAATGATACTTGATTGAGATATATGAGTCCTCAGAGAAAAGAAAAGGGAGGGAGGGCGGGAAAACAAAGACAACTTGGAGACGGATGAAACAAACACCGTTGAGAAAAGCTGAGACTGAATCTTGCGGATATTGAAAATGAACGGATCTGCTTGAAGAGAAACACGCCGGTTAAAAGGATTGACAAGACAATCTTGATGATCAAGAAGGATTGGTATCCACATCGGAGTATGAGAACACCATTTGGGACAGGTATGGAATCCACATTTGACTTCGAAGCAACTCGAATACCACAACTCAAAACAAAAACAAAGGGTTGGCTTGCAGAATAAGCCAGAACAAACATATGATAGAGATTTCATCTGAAGTTTTCGTGGTGGGGCCTACACGGGCTCGATCGTACAGCACCATCATGTACAAGACAGTGCACATGACATACGAAGCGTCCCCGAGTCGGCATAGCCAAGGACTCTTTAAGACACAACGAGACCACTCTAAAACCAACCGTGAATAGGCGGACCACTAGACGTCGAACCCCAATTTCATATCATACATCTGTCGGAAAGATATCCTAAGAGCTACTTGAATTCCCACTTATAAACTCCCGAAATTTTCCCAGTTATGCAATCAAGTGTTGGGGATACAGGGGAAGCATAATATCTCACCCAAAACTAGCAAATCCTACATCCAGCTGTATCCATCCTTCAACACATAACCAAGAAACCTTCGGAAATCGTCTACCTCAACCTTCGAAAAGCATCCGTTATACAAGTTATGGCAATACTCCCGAACTCCCGCCCCAATATCGGGTGGCGTCGAGGTTATCTCACCAACAACTGCATAAAAGAGATTTTCGATGTTGGCGAAACTAAACTCAGGTATTCCAGAACTGCAATGATAAAATTGTGACGACAACACCTCGGAGCTCAACTCCCCGGGACACTGCCACAACCCCTAAATGACAGGAGGCACCAAGAACAATGTTCTCGTCACAAATCCATCGGAACGATTCTAAGATACCCGCGTGATCCTAAAAAAATTTAGTGAAATTTGAGAAGAGAAGAGTTAAAACTCTATGTCAGGATGCCTTACCAGAGCGATGAAGGGACTGGGTGTCGTGGTTCTAACTCTGACAGTGATGTGGGGGGGTATGTATGGAGAGGCTAGATCTTAGCTATGGAGGAGTTGTAAGCACACGAGGATTACGAGTTCAGGCCCTTCTCGGAGGAAGTAACAGCCCTACGTCTCGGTGCCCGGAGGCGGTCGACTGAATTATGTGTGTATGAATAACAGGGGTGCGAACCCTTGATACTGAGGAGGGGGAGGCTTATATAGAGTTCGCCAGACCCCTCCAGCCCTCAGTAATGCAGGGTTTAAAGTACATTAAGACTGGGCGTTACTGGTAACGCCTCTAATAAAGTGCTATGATGACCATAAAAGCTACTTAACGACCGACCGTTTGCGTGCGGAGTGACTTTAGATCTCCTGGCAGTCGAGTGGTTGGCTTCGTGGTCGAGTGATAGCTTTGTGGTCGAGTGTCTTGAATCCGTCGAGTGGGATACCTCCAAGTCGATTGAAAGGTGACTTCTTCTAGGGATGCCCTTGAGTAGGGCACTTAGGACAGGTCCATGCCCCTACCCTAGGTACGTAGCTTCATCATTAGCCCCTGAATGGATCGAGGTTTGAGTGGGGAAGGAGTTGGGGATCTTTCCGACTGGTTCTTCATGTTATATAAACGTCTTGTTTTGGATCAATTGTCACGGATGACGTCGTCAACTTCTTTCAGTCGCCTTGATCCATTCTTGGCCTCTGATCGAGTGAATTTCTTTACTTGTGAAGTTCCGAGTGATGGTGTGAAAGGGATCTTCTGTTTGACGAGTTGTTCTGCGGCCCGCGGATTTTGCGGGATTTGAATTTCGGGAAGCGCGCGGGACGGGGGCGACCGCAGTAATCGGATGGGTAGGACAGAAGCTCCTCGATCCCCGCGCCACCTTTTTCGTCACGTACCGCGCGCACGCCTGTTGCGGGATTTGACGGGATTGCCTGGGCCTACCAGTCAGCCACTCGGAAGCGACCTCTTATAAGCTGCCGGCTCGGGACCCCCGAACAGTGCGCCTTCACTTTTCCCCCTTCCTTCACAAGATCCTCCGCCACCTTCGCTCTCACCTTGGTGCCGTAGGTCTGTTCGAGCTTCGCCGGCGACGATGGTGAAGGAGAAGACGTCGGCTCTGGAGCACGCGAAGAAGGCGGCGGTGCAGGGGAAGGGGAAGAAGTCCGCTTGGGGCAGATCTTCCTCGAGGACTGCTCTGCCCAAGGATTGGATCCAGGGCGACTGGATGCCGTCAGCGATTCGGCAGGATGATCTTGATGATCTGGTCGAGGGAGGATTCATTCCCCACGAATCTGCGCGTCTTCTGGGGAAAGAAGTCGAACCCCAGCCTCTTGATGGTGAGTGCGTCCTCCTCACCACTCATATCGATCGCGGATTCTCTCTGCCTCCTCATCCTTTTTTCCGGAGCTTCTTGAACTTCTTCAGAGCGCAGCTCCATCACTTTACTCCCAATTCTATTGTGTATCTTGCTGCTTTCGTTTCCTTGTGTGAAAACTTCTTGGGTTGCCGCCCCCATTGGGGACTCTTCAAGCACATCTTCACTTGCCGCTCTCAGTCGGTCAAGAAGGCCAAGTCGAGTGACGAACAGACGCAGGTGATTTAGCTGTGCGGGGGCCTGGCAATCCAGATGAGGGGAAAAAGTTCCTTTCCATCTATCACTTTTCCCAAGTCAGTCCAAGGGTGGCAGTCGACTTGGTTTTACTGTAAAGACCAGGTGACCCCGGGACAGTCGACTGGGCTTCCCCCTTTTTCTCTGAATCAAGCACAAAAACCTGCCTCTCTGAAAGTGACGCCGGAGGAAAAGGCGCAAGTCAAGGTGCTGGTCGGTCGAGTGGTTCAGCTTGTCTGCGAGGGTGTGACTGGCATGGACTTGCTGGAAGTCTTCCTTCGGAGGCGTATCCAACCGCTTCAGGCTCGTGACCACCCGATGTGGCTGTACTCGGGTCTTGAAGACACCACTCAGATTCACCCAGAGGAGGTCACTGACGAGATGTTGGAAGGGTGGCTGTCGAGTATCACAGGGAACAAGGACAACCCCCGAGGTGCAAGGAGGATTCCTCCACTCGACCAATCATACGAAGTGGACCAGGTCTGACCTTGCGTTTCCGACCGAGATCTTGCTTTCTTTATTTGTTCTCTTTGAATCAGTCGATTGACTTTTGTCTTGTTTGCTGTCCTCTAGGCCATTACTGAGATGTACTCGACACCCAATGGAGCACAGGAGCAGGTCGAGGAAGGAGAGGCGAAAGTGGAGACGAGAGAGAAGAGTGGGAATCTGACGGCGAAGGAGAGGGGGATGACGACGATGACTCCAGTGAAGAGGAGGAGGAAGAAGTCGAACCTCCCCGCTCGGAAAGGCGATCCAAGCTTACACACGACCCTGCGCGGGAACGTGGTAAGGCGACTGTCCCTGTTGGGCAGTCGTCAAAGCGCCCTCGGACCTCTTCTCCAGCGCCGACAGAAAAAGCTCCCAAGCACCCACGCGCGACGCCGTCCAAGCCGCCCAAGGTTCTGCCCAAGATGAAGATGACTGTCCCCACCATTTCTGGGTAATAGTAGAATTTGTTTTCCTTTGTTGAACATGACGGACTCTTGGTCGACTCATTGAATAAGCTGACTGACTTTCGAAATTTGCAGTGCTGCCACTTCGGAGATCTCCGCCAAGGACGATGATCAAGAGATGGAATACGCTGTTACCTCCAACCCCGGTATGATTACTGATGCTATGCTTTTAGTCGACTGACGATTTCTTATAACTCCGGTCGATTGGATTTTTCTTGTAGCTCCTCCTCATGTCATTGACCTCCCTGATGATGACGACGAAGTGCCGCTGAGGGCGAGAAGGAACAGGAGGGCGCCGGCTGGCAAGACCCCACAAACTACTTCGGCGCCTGAGGCCATAGCTCGGGAGGGTGGTGACACCACTCGGGCTTCTGTGACCTTTGCTGTTCCTCTGACGAGTGTCCGGCCTCCGACGTCGACTGTAAATCCGCCTTCGCTTTTTGCCACACACCACGTCCCTGAGGACCAAGCGGGTGCCGCTAAGGAGGCTATATGCCAGGCGGGGATCATGATGGAGCAAGTGAAGGTGGTTCGGGAAGCCAGCCAAGCAGCTTATGACGTGAGTTCAGCTCTCCAGAGCAACGTCCAGGTCAGTCGATTCACCGCTTGTTCTGTTAGGATATGCTATCTGAAGAATCTCTTTTCCGAAGATCTTTATATCTGTACACCCACTGGGTGTGTCTATTAATCTTTTTGGACGAGTGGGGGCACGCTAAGTGCACCCACTAGGTGTAGTCCCCGAGACTACGATGGACTGCTGGCAGTCGACTGTAGTCTTTATATTGTGTTGCTTTAGTTGAACTTCTTCACTCGGTCTGGTCAGGCCATGTCAAATGGAACTGTACACGGCCGACTGCGGGCAGTTGATTTTTTTTGGTCTAACCAGTGGGGGCACGCTGAGTGCACCTACTGGGTGTAGTCCCCGAGACTACTGTCGAATGTTTTTGATTCGGCTGTAGTCTTAGAAACGCCATCATTGTCTCTTGGTTACTCGGAAGCAACTTATCTTAGACGTCTGTCGACTGATTTTTTGCAGAAATCCTGTGAACTTGTGGCTCGCTACACTGAGTTGGAGAACAAACATATCCAGCTCAACCTTGACTTGAAGCTTGCTCAGGAGAACTTGCAGAAGGCGAGGGATGAAGCAAAAGGTATGGCTGGTGAGCTTTTGTTGATTGTCCTTTCTTTCTGGCCGTCCTCGATGTTGATCTCACTTGCTGTTTCGCAGAAAAAGTGGAGGAGGCTCTGAAGAAGAAGGATCAAGACCTTGCCGAAGCTCAGAAGGAGGCCCTGAACAAACAAAGCTTGCTGAAGAAAAACTGGCTTCAGTCGGTACTCTTGAAAAGGAAAACTCCAGGCTGAAAACTGCTCTCGACGTGGCTAATCAAGAGGTCAGCCGTCTGAAGAAAGACAAGATGGCTCTGAATGACCAGGCAGGTGAACTGGCGGGGAAGAGGAACGATCTGGAGGTTTATCTCGATGGACTCGCCAAGAAGCTGTTCGTCATGCTCGAGGGTAATTACTCCGGTCCGACTGACTTGCAGTTACCAAACCTGCGTAGAGCCACTGACTTATCCTTGAATTGTGTTTACAGAATTCTGCCAGAACTTCGAAGAGGAGACCAGTCGAGTGGAGACAGGCTTGGACCCCATCAATTCTCCAGTGAAGGACGAGGCTGCTATGAACGTGCTCCGACTGGAATCTCGTGTTGCCGGAGTTGTTGACTATCTTGCTCGGTTGAAGGTTGCGATGTCGCGGATCGACACGTCGCTCTGGCCTAGGACGATGCTTCAGAATGACCTCGAGTCCCTGATGACTCGACTGAATGAAGTCCCAGGTCGAGTGGTGGAATGGAAGAAATCTTCTGCTAGATGTGGCGCTGACGTCGCTCTGTCTCTGGTCCGCGTCCACTGCAAGGAGGTGTGAGAAGAAAAGTTGGCCGCCATCCAAGTTGCCAATACCAGGAAGCACAGCTTTCAAGACTTCATGGAGACTTTCATTGCTGCTACCACTCGCATTGCAGATGGGATCGACTTGTACGAGTTCGTCGCCCCTTCCAGTCCTCCGCCTGAGGAATAAAAACTTTTATGCTTCACTTTAAATTTGCCTCGGAATGACGAGTGGATTTTGTAATCGTTAAACCCTGTCGAGCTGGAGGCTCGAGTACTTCGATCTGTGGTCTAGGACCTTTGGATCTTATCTGAACTTGATTTATCGTTGAATATCTTCATGAATTATCTGTCGAGTGGAACTTGTTCTTCACCCGAAATAACTTTGTACTTGTGGTGCAGCTCCGAAGGAGAAGGTAGCAGTCGATTTGCACCTCGTCGTCCTTGCAGATTTGGATGTGTTCCGTACTTAGGTGAGCACTGGGCTGCAGCTAAGCCCCCGAGTGGGAGGTCTGCTCTCCACTCGGTAGGATTTTAAAAGCTTAGGCGAGTACTGGACTGCAGCTAAGCCTCCGAGTGGGAGGTCTGCTCTCCACTCGGTAGGATTTTTTCAAACTTAGGTGAGTACTGGACTGCAGCTAAGCCCCCGAGTGGGAGGTCTGCTCTCCACTCGGTAGGATTTTAAAAACTTAGGCGAGTACTGGACTGCAGCTAAGCCTCCGAGTGGGAGGTCTGCTCTCCACTCGGTAGGATTTTTTTCAAACTTAGGCGAGTACTAGACTGCAGCTAAGCCTCCGAGTGGGAGGTCTGCTCTCCACTCGGTAGGATTTTTTCAAACTTAGGCGAGCACTGGGCTGCAGCTAAGCCCCCGAGTGGGAGGTCTGCTCTCCACTCGGTAGGATTTTAAAAACTTAGGCGAGTACTGGACTGCAGCTAAGCCGCCGAGTGGGAGGTCTGTTCTCCACTCGGTAGGATTTTTTAAACACTTAGGCGAGCACTGGGCTGCAGCTAAGCCCCCGAGTGGGAGGTCTGCTCTCCACTCGGTAGGATTTTTTAAACACTTAGGCGAGCACTGGGTTGCAGCTAAGCCCCCGAGTGGGAGTCTGGCTCGCCACTCGGTAGGATTTTTTAAACACTTAGGCGAGCACTGGGCTGCAGCTAAGCCCCCGAGTGGAGTCTGGCTCACCACTCGGTAGGATTTTTAAACACTTAGGCGAGCACTGGGCTGCAGCTAAGCCCCCGAGTGGGAGGTCTGCTCTCCACTCGGTAGGATTTTTTAAACACTTAGGCGAGCACTGGGCTGCAGCTAAGCTCCTGAGTGGGAGTCTGGCTTGCCACTCGGTAGGATTTTTAAACACTTAGGCGAGCACTGGGTCGCAGCTAAGCCCCCGAGTGAGAGTCTGGCTCACCACTCGGTAGGATTTTTTTAAACACTTAGGCGAAACGGATTCGCAGCTAAGCTACCCACTGGGGGATTTCACACGCAAACAAAGACGACAGCAATTATAGGAAAAATTGTAACACTCTCGTTTGTGATAAATAGACTACCGAAGTCTTTCTTATTACATCTCATCCGAGTGAGAATTCAAGTGTAAAAGGGGCGGAGCAGTTCCGCATTCCAAGCTCGTGGCTCATCGATCTGGCGACCGATATTGTAAAGGTGATATGCTCCATTGTGGAGGACTCTGGTGACGATGAAGGGGCCTTCCCAAGTAGGGGCGAGCTTGTGTGGTTTCTGTTGATCCACTCAGAGGACCAAATCTCCTTCTTGGAAGGCTCGACTCTTCACATTTCTGGCATGGAATCGACGCAAGTCTTGCTGATAAATGGTCGATCGGATCATAGCCATTTCTCTTTCTTCTTCCAGGAGGTCGACTGCGTCTTGCCGGGCTTGTTCTGCTTCATCTTCGGTGTAAAGCTCGACTCGTGGCGCATTGTGAAGTAGATCGCTCGGCAGGACTGCTTTAGCTCCGTACACCAGAAAGAACGGAGTTCTTCCAGTCGACCGATTTGGGGTGGTCCTCAATCCCCACAGAACTGACGGAAGCTCGTCGACCCATGCGCCCGCTGCGTGCTTGAGATCACGCATCAGCCGAGGCTTTAGTCCTTTGAGAATCAGACCATTTGCCCTTTCTGCTTGTCCATTCGACTGGGGATGGGCGACCGATGCGTAGTCGACTCGTGTGCCTTGAGAGGCGCAAAAACCTCTGAACTTGTCCGAATCAAAGTTTGACCCATTGTCAGTGATGATGCTATGCGGGACTCCATATCTGAATGTTAACTCCCTGACGAAACTGATAGCAGTGCAAGCATCAAGATTCTTGATAGGCTTAGCTTCAATCCATTTGGTAAACTTGTCGACTGCCACAAGCACATGTGTGAAACCGCTCCTGCCTGTTCTCAGTGGACCAACCATGTCCAGTCCCCAAACAGCGAAGGGCCAGACAAGTGGAATGGTCTTCAGGGCTGATGCAGGCTTGTGCGACATGTTGGAGTAGAAATGGCACCCTCCACACTTGTCGACTATCTCTTTTGCCATTTCATTCGCTCTTGGCCAGTAAAATCCCGCTCGGTATGCTTTAGCCACAATGGTCCGAGAGGACGCATGATGACCACAGGTCCCCGAGTGGATATCATCAAGGATTATCCGACCTTCTTCTGGTGTTATACACTTCTGACCGACTCCAGTCGCGCTTTCTCTATACAACTGTCCCTTTATGACTGTAAAGGCCTTGGATCGACGGACGATCTGTCGAGCCTCTTCTTCGTCCTCCGGGAGTTCCTTTCTCAGGATATACGCGATATACGGTATCGTCCAGTCGGGGGTGATTGCCAAAACTTCCATGATTAGGTCGACCACTGCTGGAATTTCAACTTCAGTCGGATCTGTGGCACTCTTTGGCTGCGGGGCTTCATCTGTAAAAGGATCTTCTTGGACTGATGGCGAGTGAATGTGTTCCAAAAACACATTGCTGGGGATGGCTTCTCTCTTGGAGCCTATCTTTGCCAAATCATCAGCCGCTTGATTTTTCAGTCGGGGGATGTGATGAAGCTCTAACCCCTCAAATTTCTTCTCTAACTTTCTCACTGCATTGCAATACCCAGTCATAGCTGGACTTCTGATGTCCCACTCCTGCATCACCTGATTAACCACCAAATCTGAGTCGCCATAGACCATGAGGCGATGGACGCCGAGTGAAATGGCCATGCGCAACCCATATAAAAGTGCTTCATATTCTGCTTCATTATTGGAGGAATCAAAGTGAATCTGGAGAACGTATCTGAGCTTATCTCCTCGGGGGGAAACCAATACTACCCCAGCACCGGAACCATCCAGCATCTTAGATCCATCGAAGAACATGGTCCAGTGCTCCGAGTGAACTTGAGTCGGAAGTTGCTGTTCGATCCACTCGGCGACGAAATCTGCAATTGCTTGGGACTTGATAGCTTTATTTGCCTCAAACTTGATATCTAGGGTAAGAAGTTCAATCGCCCATTTGGCCACTCGACCAGTTGCATCTCTGTTGTGCAAAATCTCTGATAGCGGAGCGTCGCTGACGACTATAATGGAATGATCAGAGAAGTAATGTGCAACCTTCTTCATGGTCATATAAATCCCATATACAAGCTTCTGGTAGTGAGGATATCTTTGCTTTGAAGGAGTCAAAACTTCAGAAACATAATATACTGGGCGCTGAACTTTGAAGGCCTTTCCTTCTTCTTCCCGCTCGACCGTAAGTACTATACTGACAACTTGTCATGTGGCTGCAATGTAAAGCAGCAAAGGCTCCTTGCTGATTGGGGCAGCAAGCACCGGCTGGGTGGAGAGCAGAGCTTTTAGCTCTGCAAACGCTGCATCAGCTTCCGGAGTCCACTCGAACTTGTCGGACTTCTTCATCAGTTGGTAAAGAGACAATGCCTTTTCACCGAGACGAGATATGAATCGACTTGAAGCGGCCAAGCAACCTGTAAGCTTCTGAATGTCATGTACATGCACAAGACGCTTCATCCGGAGTATAGTACCAATTTTTTCAGGATTGGCGTCGATTCCCCGTTCGGAAACGAGAAAACCGAGTAACTTTCCACCTGGAACTCCGAATGCGCATTTTGATGGATTGAGCTTGATATCATACCCCCTGAGGTTGGCAAAGGTTTCAGCAAGGTCAGTCAGCAGGTCGGAACCTTTGCGTGACTTAACCACAATATCATCCATGTATGCCTCCATGTTCCGACTGATTTGAGTGAGAAAACACTTCTGAATCATCCTCATGAACGTGGCTCCGGCATTCTTGAGGCCGAATGGCATGGTAACATAACAGAAGCACCTGAACGGAGTGATGAAAGCTGTTTTGATGTCATCGGGCCCGTACAGAAGGATCTGATGGTACCCGGAATAGGCGTCTAGAAAAGACAAGCGCTCACATCCCGCAGTCGAGTCGACTATCTGGTCGATGCGGGGGAGAGGAAAATGATCTTTCGGGCAGGCCCAATTGATATGCTTAAAATCAATGCACATGCGAAGTGACTTGTCCTTCTTGGGGACCATGACAACATTGGCGAGCCACTCGGAGTGGTAAATTTCTCGAATGAACTCCGCTGATAAGAGCCAAGCCACCTCCTCGCCAATGGCCTTCCTCTTCTGGACAGCGAACCGTCGAAGATGTTCTTTCACAGGTTTAAATTTTGGGTCGACTCGTAGACGGTGCTCAGCCAGCCCCCTGGGAACTCCAGGCATGTCAGAAGGCTTCCATGCGAAGATGTCCTAGTTCTCACAGAGGAACTGGATGAGCGCTTCTTCCTATTTGGAGTCGAGCGTCGTTGAGATGTGAGTCGGAGCAGCATTTGGATCGGTCGGGTGAATATGAACTGTCTTCGTTTCACCGGACGACTAAAAAGCTGATTCTGAAGCAGGCTTCTTAGCTCGTAGCAACTCACTCGGATCTGCAGTCTTCTGATACTCTTGCAGCTCGACCACTGCCATCTGAGCGTCAGCAATCTTTGAGCCTTTCTGAAAACACTCTTCTGCTTTCTTTCGATTGCCTATAACAGTGATCACACCTCTGAGACCAGGCATCTTCAATTTGGGATACACATAACATGGTCGAGCCATGAAGCGTGCATAAGCTGGCTTGCCCAAAATAGCGTGATACGCACTTTGGAAATCCACAACTTCGAATGTCAACTTTTCCTTGCGGTAATTCTTGGAATCACCGAAAACCACATCAAGAGCAATTTGGCCAAGTGACTCGGCTTTCTTCCCAGGAATGACTCCATGGAAACTCATGTTACTGGTACTGAGCTTGGACATCGGAATGCCCATCCCTTTCAATGTTTCTGCATACAGTATGTTCAAACCGCTGCCTCCATCCATCAGGACTTTGGTCAGTCGAGTGCCTTCGACAAATGGGTCGACCACCAGAGCTTGCCTCCCAGGGGTGGCAATGTGCGTAGGGTGATCAGACTGGTCGAATGTGATGGCAGTCTGGGACCACTTCAGATAATTGGGTGTTGCCGGAGCAACCATATTTACCTCACGGTTAATAACCTTCAGTCGACTTTTGCTCTCAACATCAGCAAAAATCATTAGGGTGGAATTGACCTGGGGGTACCCATCGTCACTATCTTCCTTGTCCTCAACTTTGTTCGACTCTTTTTCCTTATCTTTGGACTGCTTGCCCTGAAACTGCTGGATCAGGAGCCGACACTGTCGAGTGGTATGCTTTGGGTAAATGAATTTACCCTCTTCATCTTTCTTGGTGTGGATGTGACACGGTAGATCCAAAACATCATTTCCATCTTGGTCTTTAACTTTCTTAGGGTTCCAAGGCCCTTTGGGTTTTCCCTTAAACTTTCCCTGGGTCACGGCCAGGGCCTCCCCAGGAGCGGCTGGCTCGGCTTTCCGCTTCTGTTTCCGACTAGAATTTCCTCCGGTTTCCTGGGCGACTGCTTTATGCTTGCCACTCCGGAGTCGATCCTCATCTTCACCATTAGCGTATTTGGTGGCAATCTCCATCATCCGATTCAGAGACATCTCTCCGGTTCGACCGAACTTCAGATTCAATTCTCTATACTTAACGCCTTCTTTAAAGGCACAAACTGCTTGATGATCTGGTACATTTTCAACTGTCTGATGCAATGTGATCCACCTCTGGATGTAATCACTCAGAGTTTCATTCGGTTTCTGCATGCAAGACCGCAATTCCGTAAGGCCTGCAGGTCGCTTGCATGATCCTTCAAATGTGGTGACAAACATTCGGGAGAGATCCTCCCAAGTGTAAATGCTGCTGGGTGCTAACTGATTCAGCCACGCTCTGGCCGAGCCTTCTAACATGAGAGGTAGGTGCTTCATGGCTACCTCATCATTCCCACCGCCAATCTGGACAGCCACTCGGTAATCTTCGAGCCAAGTATCGGGCTTGGACTCACCGGTGAACTTACTAACTCCAGTCGCCAACCTGAAGTTGGGAGGAATTACCGCGGCTCTGATGGCTCGACTGAAACACTCCGGCCCTGAAACATGTACTCTGCTACTGGTAGGCGCATCTCTGTCGTGGCCTTCTCGGTGAGCTCTATTCCTGTCAACCAAACCTTGAACGAGAATGGATCTCGCATCAAAGCCTGGTTCCCTGGGGTCGACTGGAATTCTCCGCCCAACACTATAAGGGCGCCTGTCATCCTGCTGTCGAGGCACATATGATCCACTCCTCGGGGGAGGGGTTGGCACTCGACGTCGATCATCACGATCGAGTCGGTGATCATACCGCTCATTCCTTCTGTGCTGATCATGCCGGTCTCCACGTCCCTCACGCCTCGGGGTGATCTTGGGCTGTGAGCCGACTGGACTGTATCCGCTGCAACAGATCGGCTATGTATCCTGTTCCGCGACTGAGAAACAACGGAATTCTGGTCTCCTGCTGCCCGGAGCAACGCTCTGATTTGCAACAAGCCTCTGCCAGCCTCTGACTGGGAGGGCTGAATCGACTCTTCTATACAAGCCGCAGCCGCCAAATTCTGAATTGGAGTACGATATACCTGCGGGGGCGGAAAGAGCTGACGTCGACTGGATTCCGGAGCCCATTGACGTGCTCGCTCGTCGAGTACTCGCTGGAGATTCTCCACTCGAGTGCGCTCGGCCAAGTTAGCCAAGCGCACATCCTCCAAGGCCTGGGCCTCGGCGGTTTCTCCAACGATAGGAGTGCGGAGTGCATCCATGTTTCGGCGGCGAAGCTCCTCTCGCTGCACTGACGTGAGAGGCTCGGGGAGATACTCTTCATGGGGACGCGACGGGTCGCCTCCATCCGCGCCTCCGTCAGTGCGGGGAAAACCGGGAGGACTGTGTGGCCCATCGATCACCAGAACCTCTGCCGCTGGGTCACTGCTGTCGCATTCGGATGCGGTCTCTGCGGAGCCAGTCGACAAGTCGAACAGGTCGTAGAGGGATTCGTCGGGCTCGATAGCCGTGACTTGTGGGGAGGCCGACTGGCGGGCCACCACATGCCTCACCCACCTCTGAAGCCTCGACCGACCGGAGCGCTTGCGCCGGCGAGAAACAGGGCGGGGAGATGCCACAGGAGCCGACCGATACTGGGTCGACGGCTGCCGCAGGAGGACACCACGGACGCATGCGCGAAAGTGCGTCGTCCCGTGGACGGGAGCGCGTCGACGTCGAGTGGAGCCTCCTGAAGCCAAGCGGAGTCGTCGGCGATGAACGTAAGCGCGCCAAGACAGATCTCGCGGCCCTCCACCAAAGCTCCGCCCGAAACCATGATCAAAGAGATCGGAAAAAATCGCAACTTCTCCAACTAGGCGCTAAGACTCCTGGCCCCAAGGTGGGTGCCAACTGACGTGGTTCTAACTCTGACAGTGATGTAGGGGGGTATGTATGGAGAGGCTAGATCTTAGCTATGGAGGAGTTGTAAGCACACGAGGATTACGAGTTCAGGCCCTTCTCGGAGGAAGTAACAGCCCTACGTCTCGGTGCCCAGAGGCGGTCGACTGAATTATGTGTGTATGAATAACAGGGGTGTGAACCCTTGATACTGAGGAGGGGGAGGCTTATATAGAGTTCGCCAGGCCCCTCCAGCCCTCAGTAATGCAGGGTTTAAAGTACATTAAGACTGAGCATTACTGGTAACGCCCCTAATAAAGTGCTATGATGACCATAAAAGCTACTTAACGACCGACCGTTTGCGTGCGGAGTGACTTTAGATCTCCTGGCAGTCGAGTGGTTGGCTTCGTGGTCGAGTGATAGCTTTGTGGTCGAGTGTCTTGAATCCGTCGAGTGGGATACCTCCAAGTCGATTGAAAGGTGACTTCTTCTAGGGATGCCCTTGAGTAGGGCACTTGGGACAGGTCCATGCCCCTACCCTAGGTACGTAGCTTCATCACTGGGGAGTAAAAAGAATTCCTAAACTCACCGATATATAATTCCTAAATGACTCAAAACATTTTTTTTCTAGACTCAACAACGGCTCCTAAAAACAATCAAGTAGTGGGGGCTCCTAAGGTCGGGGAAGGCTCTGATTACCAACTTGTAACGCCCTCGATGCGGCTATATCTCCCACGTGTCGAAGCACGACTTAGAGGCATAACCGCATTGAAAGCAATGTCGCAAGTGAGGTAATCTTCACACAACCCATGCAATACATAATGAAAAAGATACATAGTTGGCTTACAATCGCCACTTCACACAATTACATGAATATAACATTACATCATCCAGATACAATCAAGGTCTGACTACGGAACCAAAATAAAAGAAGACTACCCCAAATGCTACACAGATCCCCGATCGACCCCAACTGGGCTCCACTACTGATCAACCAGAACGAAACAACATAAAGGACAAGATCTTCATCGAGCTCCTCCTGAGCTTGGTTGCGTCATCTGCACGGTCTCATCGGCACCTGCAAGCTGGTTTTGGAAGTATCTATGAGCCACAGGAACTCAGCAATCTCGCACCCTCGCGATCAAGACTATTTAAGCTTATGGGTAAGGTAAAGGTATGAGGTGGAGCTGCAGCAAGCGACTAGCATATATGGTGGCTAACCTGTTTGCAAAAGAGAGCGAGAAGAGAAGGCAAAGCACGAACGAAGAACTATGATCAAGAAGTGATCCTATAGCAACCTACGTCAAGCATAATTCCAACACCGTGTTCACTTCCCGGACTCCGCCGAGAAGAGACCATCACGGTAACACACGCGGTTGATGTATTTTAATTAAGGTTAACTTCAGGTTTTCTACAACCGGACGTTCACAAATTCCCATCTGCCCATAACCGCGGGCACGGCTTTCGAAAGTTCAATCCCTGCAGGGGTGTCCCAACTTAGCCCATCACAAGCTCTCACAGTCAACGAAGGATATTCCTTCTAGCGGGAAGACCCGATTAGACTCGGAATCCCGGTTACAAGACACTTCGACAAGTTAAAACAAATCCAGCAACACAGCCCGAATGTGCCGACAAATCCCGATAGGAGCTGCACATATCTTGTTCTCAGGGCACACTCAGATGAGCGCTCCATACAACTAAAACCAAACCTCGAGTTTCCCCGAGGGGGCGCTGCACAGGACTCTAGTTTGGACGAACACTCAGAGGAGCACTGGCCCGGGGGGGTAAAATAATGATGACCCTTGAGTCTGCAGAACCCAAGGGAAAGAAAAGGCTAGGTGGCAAATGGTAAAACCAATGTTGGGCATTGCTGGAGGAGTTTTACTCAAGGCGAACTGTCAAGGGGTTCCCATTATAATCCAACCGCGTAAGGAACGCAAAATCCGGGAACATAACACCGATATGACAGAAACTAGGGCGGCAAGAGTGGAACAAAACACCAGGCATGAGGCCGAGCCTTCCACCCTTTACCAAGTATATAGATGCATGAATTAAGTAAGATATATTGTGATATCCCAACAAGTAAACATGTTCCAACAAGGAACAACATCTCCATGTTCCATCAAGGAACAACATCTCCATGTTCCAACAAGGAACAAACTTCAATCTTCACCTGCAACTAACAACGCTATAAGAGGGGCTGAGCAAAGCGGTAACATAGCCAAACAACGGTTTGCTAGGACAAGGTGGGTTAGAGGCTTGGTTCAACAATATAGGAGGCATGATAAGCAAGTGGTAGGTATCGCAGCATAGGCATAGCAAAAGAGCGAGCAACTAGCAAGCAAAGATAGAAGTGATTTCGAGGGTATGATCATCTTGCCTGAAATCCTGCAAGGAAGAAGAACGAGTCCATGAAGAAGACAAACGGACGTAGACGAACGGGTCCTCACAATCGCGACGTTACTGGATCCAACCCGAAGAAGCAAACACCGGAAAGAAGCACACAACATAGTAAACAACCCACACATGAACATGGTATGATATGCGGAATGCGGTATGCGATGCATATGCATGATTTGCCAAGGAATGATTGAACCTGGCCTCAACTTGGAAATCCAAGAGTGCCACTGGAAAGGTGAGGTGATTTCGGTTGAAATCGATATAAAGATCGCCAGAATCGGATGCACGGTTTGGAAATGGCAAGCAATTCAAATATGACAACGGTCTGCGTATACAGCAAGTAGCCATCTAAATGCAGCAAGATGAACATGCTACAGCACCCAAACATAAAAGCAAAATACATGGCAGGGATCCATTCATGATGCTTAACAAAAGATGAACACTGAGCTACGGCCAATTCATCCATTAACAGGTTCAAACAAGCATGACAAAAGTGCATTTGGTAAACAGATTTCAGACTTAGTGAAATTAACACTTGTCTGGAATTTCAGATCAGGTAGCACACTTTGGAGCAAGAAAACTATATGCTAAAGGAACTGAACATGGCAAAGTAAAGCATGGCATGGAGCTACTCAAAGAGCTTAACAAAAGTCCCTTAGTGACCTTGAGCCAAAAGGGATCAGAAAATACAATTGCAAGCATGTGAACATGGCAAAAACATAATCAGATCTCAAACTTAGTGAAAAACTGGAGCATGCAAATCAGATATCAAGTAGGCATGTTTATGAGCTCGATGCACTCACTATAGAGCAAGGCATGACAATCTAAGCATACACCCATCAAGAATACACATTATACAAGCTAGACATGGCAAGAACAATAACATAGCATGCACGGATCAACTATAACATCCTCGGCAAAATCGCTAACAAGTAGACAATCTGCCCAGATACACGAAACAGCAAAAGTAGAGCTCGATTGACTCAAGCTAGGGTGCTCCATAATTGCAAACAAAGACATGGATGGATAGAGCACTACAGGATTAACAAAACATCCTTACTGATCATCCTCAAAAGAGGCACGGATCACTAGGAAACAACATGAACATATGGCATATTGATATAAACAGATCAAGGACTTAGTGGAATTGCTAAGTCCCTGAAATCAGCATTAACGAATGCACCACTTTGCAAGCTTGTGCTAGTCACCACACACATCACAAAAATACATGGATTGCACCTCTGGAAAGATGACAAAGCATATAACAAAACACATGTAGAGATCAGGGGCATATCATGCACAGAATAATCATGACGAAAATGACAAATAGTTATTTGGAGCAGCAGATCTGACAATTAACTCAAATATCACTCTTCCAACAGCATTTCGGGCATCAAGATGAGCTCAAATGAAAATGATGCAATGAGATGAAATGATGTACTCTCTGAGACGAACATTTTGATATGCTATACGCCCAAAACGGATCCACGGATGCAAAGTTACGACATGATGAACATGGGCATTTGAAACATGGAAATCTCGGGGACTTAATGAAATATAGACCTCTCCGGGAAAAGTCAACGGGCGGACGAGGAGATCCGGGACGGGGTGGTCCGGAACGGGACGAAGACGTTTGGATCGGGGGAGTGGTGGATCTCATCCCACTCCCCGGACTGGATCTGACCAGAGCGGAGGGAGACGCCGGCGAGGTCGGCGCGTTCTCCGGCGAGGCGCGGTGGAGCTCCGGCGGCTTGGCGGCGGGGAGCCTCGGTGGCGGCGGCGGGGCCGCGCCGGTGAAGGGTGGCGCCGGCGGGAAGGAGCGGTGGCGGCGGAGCAACAGCGGGGCGGCGAGCGGGCGCCGGCGAGCTCGCGCGGCTGCGGCGGTTGCCGGTCGGCGAGGCGGCGGGGTTGGAGGCGGCGGCGAGCTCCCGAGGCGGCGGGGACGACCCGGCGTGGGGCGGCGATCGGATGGGCCGGGCGGGCCCGCAATGGCATATTGATATAAACAGATCAAGGACTTAGTGGAATTGCTAAGTCCCTGATATCAGCATTAACGAATGCACCACTCTGCAAGCTTGTGCTAGTCACCACACACATCACAAAAATACATGGATTGCACCTCTGGAAAGATGACAAAGCATATAACAAAACACATGTAGAGATCGGGGGCATATCATGCACAGAATAATCATGACGAAAATGACAAATAGCTATTTGGAGCAGTAGATCTGACAATTAACTCAAATAGCACTCTTCCAACAGCATTTCGGGCATCAAGATGAGCTCAAATGAAAATGATGCAATGAGATGAAATGATGTACTCTCTAAGGCGAACATTTTGATATGCTATACGCCCAAAACGGATCCACGGATGTAAAGTTACGACATGATGAACATGGGCATTTGAAACATGGAAATCTCGGGGACGGGCGGACGAGGAGATCCGGGATGGGGTGGTCCGGATCGGGACGAAGACGTTTGGATCGGGGGAGTGGTGGATCTCATCCCACTCCCCAGACCGGATCTGACCGAAGCGGAGGGAGACGCCGGCGAGGTCGGCGCGGTCTCCGGCGAGGGGTGGAGCTCCGGCGAGGCGCGGTGGAGCTCCGGCGGCTTGGTAGCGGGGAGCCTCGGTGGCGGCGGCGGGGCCGCGCCGGCGAAGGGCGGCGCCGGCGGGAAGGAGCGGTGGAGGCGGAGCAACGGCCGGGCGGCGAGCGGGCGCCGGCGAGCTGGCGCGGCGGCGGCAGTTGCCGGTCGGCGAGGCGGCGAGGTTGGAGGCGGCGGCGAGCTCCCGAGGCGGCGGGGACGACCCGGCGCGGGGCGGCGACCGGATGGGCCGGGCAGGCCCGCGGCGAAGTGGGGCGGCGCGGCACTGAGGTGGCGGTCTGGGAGTGGCTGGGCGCGGCGGCCGGCTGACGTGGCGGCTCGCTATTGGCCGAGGCGACGTGGCGGCGGCGCGGCGGACATGTCCGGCGCGGTGAGGACGCGTCCGGCGGCGCGAGGGGAGGAATTTTTAGGGTTCAACCGCGAATTTCGGGAGGGGAGCACATATTTATAGGTAGAGGGAGCTAGGAGAGTCCAAATGAGGTGCGGTTTTCGGCCACGCGATCGTGATCGAACGCTCTAGATGATGGAACAGGTTTAGGTGGGTTTTGGGCCAAATTGGAATGGTGTTGGGCTGCAACACTCATGAGGCCTTCTCGGTCCATCGGTTAACTGTTGGAGTATCAAACGAAGTCCAAATGGTACGAAACTTGACAGGCGGTCTACCGGTAGTAAACACAGGCCACTTGGCAAGTCTCGGTCCAATCCGGACATGTTTAACCCCCAAACATGAAAGAAAGGTAGAAAGGACCACCGGAGGAGAACGGAGCGCCGGAATGCAAAACGGACAACGGGGAAAATGCTCGGATGCATGAGACAAACACGTATGCAAATGAAATGCACATGATGACATGATATGCAATGCATGACACGCAAGAAATGACAAGGCAACAATAGCGAATAACTGGAGGACACCTGGCACACCGGTCTCGGGGCGTTACACATCCATAGCACTCACGCTTATCTTGCGTATTTTAGAGTATCCACTTCAAGTTGTCTATGTACTACATAAGTCCTCCAAGTTTCCATATTCGAGGAAAACGACTATTCGAATAGATAATGTTAACCCTTCAGGGGTGTACTTCTTCACACACGCTCTCGCCACTTATAGCCCTGTACACGTCATGTACCTCGGCAACCTTCAAGCAGAAGCCGGGCGAGGGTGTCGGCCACGACCTGACTAACCACACAAGTCTCTCATCCAGGTTTATCGCCTATTCGGGTTCTATCCGCAAGGAGATCCAGTGGGTGTCGCTCACGGCCCCAAACGATGTGTGCAGGGTTCCCAAGCCCACCATCCGGGTGCCACTTGGTACACCGTGCTACGGTGCCTAGTCTGTCCCAAGCCCGTCCCGTCGGACACCACCTGGTAGACAAGTAGCACTACCTACAAACGCCAAAATCTAGTTGAAACTCCTGGACAGAGATCAAGTGGATTAATAAGCCGAGAGGGGCCGGATAACCGGAACCCAATGTGTGGTAGTAACTGTACTTGGATAACATACACAGAACTCAGTGCTTAGGGACGGTTCCAATGAAACAACCCACCATGTACTCCTACATGGCCTCTCATTGCTACCTTTACCAAAACGTGTTCACACTCTTAGCCTTTTATCCGTAGGACATGTTCACCACTCCGATTCATTCCTGATGAATCAGACCTGACACAACTTTAAGCATAGCTGGCATAAAGAAAACAAGCATGGATGAGTAGGCACATCAAGGCTCAAGCAACTCCTACTCATGCTAGTGGGTTTCAACTATTTACTGTGGCAATGACAGGTCATGTAGAGGAATGGGTTCAACTACCGCAGCAGAAAAGTAGCAGTTGAATCGTTGTTGTCCTAATGCAGTATAAGGAGCAAGAGCGAGAGAGTGGGATTTATCGATATTCTCAAGGGGGTTTGCTTGCCTGATAGAACGACGAAGGGGTACGGCTCCTTTGACAGGAACACCTTCCGGAGTGGAACCTATCGAGAAGAAACGGTGCCGGCGATCAACGCACAAACAAATGCAACAAAATGATGCATGAACATGACATGTGCAAACGCTAGTGTTTGGGCTAATGCAAGATGCTACCAAGTTGGTTGAAGCCCATTTGAATCAAAGAATCAAATGCAATTCAAAATGAAGCATTTAAAATGCCCATATTATGTTTTCACTTATACAGCATGTATAAGTTGGTTTTTCATGCATGTAACTGGCATAAATGGATTCCTTGCATTTTCTGATAATTTTTCATATATAATTTATTTCATTCTGAGCTACGGTTGAATTATTATGAATTTTTTGAAGTTTAGGCAATATTCTGGAATTTCCCGAGTTAAATTAATTCCAGAAATCAATTATTGCGTCAGCTCTACGTCAGCATGACATAAGCGAGTCAACGGGGCTGAACAGGTCAAACCTGACCAGTGGGTCCCACTGGTCAGTGACCCAGTCAACTAACCAAGTTAGTTAGTCCTAACTAACTGGGCAGGGCCCACTAGTCAGTGACCATAGCAGCTAACCTAGTTAGTTAATTAGTGCTAACTAAGGTAATTAGTTGGGCGGGGCCCACAAGTCAGTGAGAGAGAGGGGGGAGGTCAAACTGGGTTGTGGGGGTCAACCCACGCCGGAGTTGACCCGACGCTCATCGCCGGCAAGGCCAGAGACGGCGGAGGGGCTCGGGATTCCTCCTCCGGCGACCAAATGGCCGGGGGAGGGCATCTACGTGGAGCTGGGACTCGCCCGCGTCCATTTGTGCAAATGGCAGGGGCTGAGGTGGCCCGAGCTCGCCGGAGGCAAGCTCGCGGCGGTGGCCGGAGTTCGGGCGATCTTGCAAACGTCGCTATGGTGCACGGCAGGAGCAACGGTTGGTTGCTCTAGGCCCGTGGAGCTGTATTGAGCACGGTGACGCGCTCAGTTTTGAGCCTGAGCGGCTGCGGCGACGGCGGTGACATGGCCGGCGGGCGGAAGCTTTCGGCTCCGGTGAAGAGCATGGTTAGGGGACGCATTCGGCAGCAAGAAGAGAAGGGAAAGACGGCGGGGCTCACTGGGGGTCGGAAGAGAAGGTCAGCGGGCTCGGGGGTGCGCCAGACGTCGCGAATCGCTGGTGGTGATCGGCGGCGCCCGAGGTGGAAGACGAGCTCGAAGGCGTCACCACAGTGCTCCTGGGTTCGGGATCTTCCGCGTGGAGGAGCTGTGTGTCGTCACGGAGCTTTTGGACACGGGGAAGGGGCGAGAAGACCACGGTGGTCACGGTGGCAGCGAACGGTGGCGACGGACCCGTTCGGGCGTGCTACAGAGAGAGAGCAGGGGAAGGGAGAGTGAGCTGCGAGAGAGGGGAAGGACCAGGGGGCTCAGGCGTCTCCATGCGCCCGGTCAAGGATGGGGAAGGAAGCAGGAGGTGGCGGGGAGACGTGGCCGCGGTCGGCTGTGAGGCGGGCATGTAGCAGCTCCTACTGGCAGGAGCTTGAAGAAGCTCCTGGCGGTTGGGCTGGTGGGCTGGGCCGAGAGTAGCTGGGCCAGGCTACAGGGAGGCCAGGTAAGTGTTTTCCCCTCTCTTTTTCTTCTGTTTTGCATTTTCTGTAATTTTTTTGATTTGTTTTAGACACTAAATCATTTTTGTTGCTTCTGATAATTCTTGTAGGGACTAGTTGGATTATTCCAAAGCCCCTCAGCAAAAACCAGAATTTTTGGACATATATAAAATATATCACATATATATATCCAAGGTAAATAATTATTGTATTAATTCCAAAAGGCCAAAATAAATATTTAGGGGCTCCCAAAATTATTGGTTTGAATTTTACCTCTGACCAATATTTTCAGAGAGCAACATGAACATTTTCTTGGTCCTTTTTGGAGCACTTTTTATCTGGGTCATTTCCAGAAATGATTTCTGAGGGTTTCACAAATCCCCATTTCAATTTAAATGGAATTTAAACATGATGCACAAATGACTAGCTAGTCTAGGATCATACCAGAACTAGGGATGTGACAACTCGCCCCCACTCGGAAGAATCTCGTCCCGAGATTCAGGAGTTGGCGGAAAGAAAGCGGGGTACTCAAGTCGAAGACGATCTTCTCGCTCCCAAGTAGCTTCTCTCTCGGCATGATGAGACCACTGAACCTTGAGAAACTTGATGTTATGACGTCGAGTGACACGCTCTGCTTGATCCAGAATGCGAACGGGGTACTCTCGATAAGTGAGGTTATCTTGGAGATGAAGCATTTCGTGGTCCACTCCGCGGATGGGATCCGAGAAGCAACGCCTGAGTTGAGAGACGTCGAAGACATCATGAACTCGAGAAAGATGTGGGGGTAGTTCCAACTGGTAGGCAACCTCTCCTCGTTTAGCGAGAATGCGAAAAGGACCAATGTAACAAGGAGCCAACTTGCCCTGGATACCGAAACGATGGGTACCCTTCAAAGGAGTAACCCGAAGGTAAGCCTTGTCGCCAACTTCATAAGCCACTTCCTTATGACGACGGTCATACTGGCTCTTTTAACGAGATTGGGTTGTTTTCAAATTCTCACGAATGATGCGAACTTTCTCTTCTGCCTCCTGGATCATATCTGGTCCAAAGTATTGTCTTTCACCGGTTTCTGACCAGTTCAAAGGTGTTCGACATCTTCGTCCATACAGAATCTCGAAGGGTGCTTTCTTAAGACTGGATTGGTAGCTATTGTTATAAGCAAACTCGGCAAAGGGAAGACATTTCTCCCAATCCATACTGAATGAGATAACGCAAGCTAGAAGCATGTCTTCAAGAATTTGGTTGACCCTTTCCACCTGACCACTTGACTGAGGGTGGAAAGCGGTACTGAAAGAAAGATGAGTTCCCATGGCATTTTGGAAACTTTCCCAGAAATGAGAGGTGAAAAGACTGCCACGGTCTGAATTGATCTCTAGTGGAACACCATGGAGTGACACTATTCGGGAGATATATAAGTCAGCGAGCTGACTAGTAGTGATACTCTCTCGAACAGGTAGGAAGTGAGCCACTTTGGAAAGACGGTCAATGACTACAAAGATAGCATTATTTCCTTTCTTGGTCCTGGGAAAGCCGGTGATCAAGTCCATACCAACTTTGTCCCATTTCCACTCGGGAATAGCTAAAGGTTGAAGGGTGCCAGCAGGTATTTGATGCTCTGCCTTAACGCGACGAAAAATGTCACAGTTGGCAATATACTGAGCGATTTCTCTCTTCATCCTAGTCCACCAGAACCTCTGGCGTAGGTCCTGATACATCTTGGTACTACCGGGATGAATCGTGAGAGGAGATTCATGGGCCTCCTTAAGGATCAGTTGCTGCATCTGTTGACATTTGGGAACCACCAAACGGTTTCCAAAGTAAACAACACCTCGTTCATCCATAGAGAAACAGCCAGCAACTCCCTTGGAAATATTTTTCTTGATCCGGGAGATTCCCGTATCATGCTTCTGAGCCTCTATGATCTAATCCGTAAGGGTAGGTTTCGCCACCAAGGTAGAAAGGGAACCATGAGGAGCTATGTGAAGGTTAAGCTTACAGAATTCCTCATGGAGGGGTGGTTGACATTGTTGCAACATGAGGTTGTTGCAATAGGATTTACGACTTAAAGCATCAGCCATGACGTTGGCTTTACCTGGGGTGTAGGTGATTCCTAAGTTGTAATCCGAGATCAACTCCAACCAACGTCTCTGTCTGAGATTCAGATCCGCTTGGGTGAAGATATACTTGAGACTCTGATGGTCAGTGTAGATTTTGCAACGGTTACCAAGAAGGTAATGTCGCCAAGTCTTAAGTGCATAGACTACGGCTGCAAGCTCTAGATCATGTGTAGGATAATTTTCCTCAAGTCGATGCAACTGTCGAGATGCATAGGCAATCACATGACGATCCTGCATAAGAACGCAACCTAGTCCTTGACACGAAGCGTCGCAATAGATAACAAAGTCTTTAGTGAAATCCGGTGGCACGAGTATGGGCGCAGAAGTCAGGCGTCTTTTTAGTTCCTGAAAACTGTGCTCACACTGTGGGGTCCACTCAAACCTTTTATCTTTTTTGAGAAGCTCCGTGAGGGGTTTGGCCAATTTGGAGAAGTTTTCAACGAAGCGGCGACAATAACTGGCTAGACCAAGGAAACTCCTAACTTGTTTGACCGTTTCGGGTGGAGTCCAATCGAGAATGGCTTTAACTCTCTCGGGATTGACAGCAATGCCCTTACCAGAGATCACGTGGCCTAGATAGGTCACTTTTGGCAAACAAAATTCACACTTGGAGAACTTGGCATAAAGGCGGTGCTCTCTGAGTTTTTCTAACACGAGTCTAAGATGTTCGGCATGCTCTTCCTCGTTCTTCGAGTAAATAAGAATATCATCGAGATAAACCATGACGAACTTATCTAAGTACTCCATAAAGATCGAGTTCATCAAGCGGGAGAAAGTAGCTGGAGCATTGGTTAGGCCGAAAGACATTACAGTGTACTCATATTGACCATAACAAGTGACAAAGGCCGTTTTAGGGTCCCCGTTTCTGATTTTGATTTGGTGATAGCCTAACCTCAAATCCATCTTGGAAAAGACTGAGGATCCAGCAAGCTGATCATACAAGTCGTTGATCCTGGGGATCGGATAGTTGTTCTTTATCGTGACCACGTTAACGGGGCGATAATCTACAACCATCCGATCCGTACCATCCTTCTTCTTGACGAAGAGGACAGGACAATCCCAAGGAGAAGAACTAGGACGGATGAAACCCTTTTGCAAGGACTCATCAAGCTATTTCTTAAGCTCGGCTAACTCCAAAGGTGCCGTCTTGTATGGTCTCCTAGAGATTGGAACAGTTCCTGGGATAAGTTCTATGACAAACTCTACATCTCTGTCAGGTGGGACACCTGGCAGTTCTTCTGGAAAGACATCCGGGAAGTCACAGACTACCGGAATATCTTCAAGGTCTGGAAGAGGGCTGGCATTAAGAGAATAGAGTTGACGCCTTGCAACTCTAGTGGAGACAGTGACTATTTTGCCAGATGGATGTGTAAGTTGAACAGATCTAGTGTAACAATCGATCTTGGCATGATGAGCTATCATCCAGTCCATACCCAAGATGATGTTAATATCTGAAGAATTGAGAGATATCAAAGAAGCAAGGAATACCAGTCTGTCAACAAGGATTTCATTACCATGGCTTACCTTGGAGGTTTTCCATTTGGAACCAGGAGTCTGGATTATTAGTGGAGTCGACATATCACAAAATGACATGTCGTGCAACCGAGCGTAACCTTCGGATATGAAGGAGTGGAATGCTCCAGTATCGAACAGAACTGAAGCTGGGTGACAATTGACAAGAAGCGTACCCAGTACGACGTCGGGATCATCTTGAGCTTCTGTAGCTGAGACATGGTGCACACATGCTCGTTCAATGGAGGCTGGCTTGGTACTGATCATCTTGCCTGATGGCTTTTCACGGCCAACAGACCTCTCAGACTGGGGTGGAGTATAACTGGACTGAGGGCAGTCACATCCGTAGTGTCCTGGTTCTCTGCAGGTGAAGCAAGTTCCTGAGGTAGGACGTGGACCTACATTGGCAAGTGGTCCACTAATAGGCCTGAGTGGAGCACGTTGCTGAGTTGGGTGAGGCGCCACATCGGATGGCCTCGGTGCATATCCAGGTGGAAGAGCTGAGTTCGGAATCCAAATCCGTCGCTTCTGAGAGCCAGAGCGGGAGGAAGAACCCAGATCACGGTTGTGCTTACGTGACTCCTCGTAAGTGAGCTGAGCTGTCTTTGCATTAATGGCCTTGCTCACAAGAGCCTGGAAAGTATCACAATGATGCAGGTGGAGATCACGATGCAACTTAGGGTTGAGACCCTTCCGGAACCTAGCCTGCTTCTTAGCTTCTGTGGACACTTCTTCTGTAGCATAGCGGGCGAGGCTTACAAACTCTCTACTGTAAGCATCAACAGGCAGCTTACCTTGGGTAAAACTACAGAACTCTTCCCTCTTGCGGTCAATGAGAGCCTGAGGAATGTGGTGCTCACAAAAAGCCTCGGTGAAATCCTTCCAGATAGGAATCTGGCCAGCTGGTAGCATAGCCTCATAGCTCTGCCACCAAATACTAGCAGGACCTTCCAGGTGATAGGTAGCATAGGTGACCTTGTCACCTTCAGCTACGTTCACAGAATGCAACTTGTGAGTGATGCTTCGGAGCCAGTCATCTGCATCGAGTGGCTCAATGGAATGATGGAAGGTGGGTGGTTTCAGACCAATGAAGGCAGTGATGGAAACCAACTTCTTACCCTGATGTGCGGTGTTCTGCTCAATCTGTGCCAGCAAGCGGTTAGTCTCACGCTTGTTCCTCTCGGATGCTAACAAGATCTCTGCCATCAAAGGCTGGTCAGGAGGATCCTCGTCCCTACCATCTCCGTGGTTCTTGCTATGAGCAACTGAACCTCGGTTAGCAGACGACATCCTGGCACAGAAACCAAGGAAAACAAGGATGGAATTAGCATCGACATAAGGATGCGGAATGTAATGCAAAAGCATTGGAAACTCTTGAAATTCTAGGACAATTTTGGCAGCATAACGGCTGTAAATGCTCAAAAGGGATTTTGAGACATTCATCAAAGGAATAGCATAATCAATCAACATCATAATATCAAGGTTCTGGGTCAAACTGAGGACACACGGAAGTAGTAGAACTGTATGGAGACACAACCCAACAATCCTATGACTTTATGGTTTAGTAACACGTCATCCTGAGAGATAGAGGATAAGCCTAGGCCTTAACCCTCGTAGAAAAGAAGAGGTTGACTCAAAAAGAATGACATGAGGTAAAGGAGTAAAAAGAGCCTTACGTTCCCTTCCACAATCAATTCCCTTATATAACTAAAGCATTTCTAGACTCAACTTCGACCAGTTTGGCTTGGTAATCCTACAGTCAGTCAGGCTCTGATACCAACGCTGTCGGGACCCCGATCCTAAGTCACACCAATCTAGCGTGTAACACTTCATATCACTTTGCGGCCTCACGCACGGTATTCCCACGGGTGCCACCTTACCTGGCCCGGGACCGTTTGCGCCTTTTGGCTCACGTATATGACAGTGTCGCTAGCATCCATATGACAGAGAACCTGGGCTGACATGACTAGTCGTGAACCCAAAGTGGCACTAACTTACAGGGACAGGCATACATGAATCAACCTCGAGCATGTCGGTCAACAGCATATGAATTCGGGCTGTAGCACTGTGCTAACAGGACTCCGGGAACCCGGGCTGTAGCAGGCTAGGCAGGACTCCGGATGTCACCGCATGACATTTCCCCGAAGGGACAGACACAGGAACGAAGTGAATCACATGCTGGCCAGTCAAGTGTTCCGGAGCAGTAGTGCTGGGCTAGCAGGACTCCGGTGAGCCGGGCTGTAGCAGACTACTATGGCTCATGGAAGCACAAGACTACATTTCCCCACAAGAGAGGCTACCAGGGATAAACAACTAGGTTGTCGGATCCCACACATAGCATTACACGTTACACGTACGCATAACATGCAAGTATGTGCTGTACAACATGGCATCACAACATAACTCAAACTCATATAGACAAAGGCCCAGAAGAGCCACATAACATTCAATACAAACAGGGGTCTCATGACCCATCATTTAGAGCATACAAGCAACGGAAGCATTACATGTCTGAGTACAGACAACTACAAAAGGAAAAGACTAAGAAGCCTGACTAAACACGACCCTCCCAAGGGTACAAGATCATAGCTGGGATACAAGCTACTCGTCGAAGTCACTAGCGTAACGAACTGCAAAACATAAATAAGCAAACGTGAGTACAAAGGTACTCACCAAGTCTTACATCAGAACTATCTACATATGCAACATTATCAACAAAGGGGGTGGTGGAGTTTTAACAGCAGCAAGCCAGCTTTGACTCAGTGGCTAACCTATACTACGAGTATCAGAAACTTCTTTGAGGTGAGAAGACGCACACGAGTCCACATATTCACCATATCAATACTCCACTATGGATCTGTTCCCGTCTCCCTACGAGAAGGCCATCCATAGCACTCACGCTTATCTTGCGTATTTTAGAGTATCCACTTCAAGTTGTCTATGTACTACATAAGTCCTCCAAGTTTCCATATCCGAGGAAAACGGCTATCCGAATAGATAATGTTAAACCTGCAGGGGTGTACTTCTTCACACACGCTCTCGCCACTTATAGCCCTGTACACGTAATGTACCTCGGCAACCTTCAAGCGGAAGCCGGGCGAGGGTGTCGGCCACGACCTGACTAACCACACGAGTCCCTCATCTAGGTTTATCGCCTATTCGGGTTCCATCCGCAAGGAGATCCGGCCGGGGTGTCGCTCACGGCCCCAAACGATGCGTGTAAGGTTCCCAAGCCCACCATCCGGGTGCCACTTGGTACACCGTGCCACGGTGCCTAGTCTGTCCCAAGCCCGTCCCGTCGGACACCTAGCACTATCTACAAACGTAAGAAACTAGTTGCAACTCCTGGACAGAGATCAAGTGGATTAATAAGCCGAGAGGGGCCGGATAACCGGAACCCAATGTGTGGTAGTAACTGTACTTGGATAACATACACAGAACTCAGTGCTTAGGGATGGTTCCAATGAAACAACCCACCATGTACTCCTACATGGCCTCTCATCACTACCTTTACCAAAACGTGTTCACACTCTTAGCCTTTTATCGGTAGGACATGTTCACCACTCCGATTCATTCCCGATGAATAAGACCTGACACAACTCTAAGCATAGCTGGCATAAAGAAAACAAGCATGGATGAGTAGGCACATCAAGGCTCAAGCAACTCCTACTCATGCTAGTGGGTTTCAACTATTTACTGTGGCAATGACAGGTCATGTAGAGGAATGGGTTCAACTACCAGAGTAGAAAAGTAGCAGTTGAATCGTTGTTATCCTAATGCAGTATAAGGAGCAAGAGCGAGAGAGTGGGATTTACCGAGATGCTCAATGGGGTTTGCTTGCCTGATAGAACGACGAAGGGGTACGACTCCTCTGACAGGTACTCGGGAACACCTTCCGGAGTGGAACCTATCAAGAAGAAACGGTGCCGGCGATCAACACACAAACAAATGCAAAAAAATGATGCATGAACATGACATGTGCAAATGCTAGTGTTTGGGCTAATGCAAGATGCTACCAAGTTGGTTGAAGCCCATTTGAATCAAAGATTCAAATGCAATTCAAAATGAAGCATTTAAAATGCCCATTTTATGTTTTCACTTATACAGCATGTATAAGTTGGTTTTTCATGCATGTAACTGGCATAAATGGATTCCTTGCATTTTCTGATAATTTTTCATATATGATTTATTTCATTCTGAGCTACGGTTGAATTATTATGAATTTTTTTTGAAGTTTAGGCAATATTCTGGAATTTCCCGAGTTAAATTAATTCCAGAAATCAATTATTGCGTCAGCTCTACGTCAGCATGACATAAGCGAGTCAACGGGGCTGAACAGGTCAAACCTGACCAGTGGGTCCCACTGGTCAGTGACCTAGTCAACTAACCAAGTTAGTTAGTCCTAACTAACTGGGCAGGGCCCACTAGTCAGTGACCGTAGCAGCTAACCTAGTTAGTTAATTAGTGCTAACTAAGGTAATTAGTTGGGAGGGGCCCGCAAGTCAGTGAGAGAGAGGGGGGAGGTCAAACTGGGCTGTGGGGGTCAACCCACGCCGGAGTTGACCCGGCGCTCATCGCCGGCAAGGCCAGAGACGGCGGAGGGGCTCGGGATTCCTCCTTCGGCGACCAAATGGCCGGCGGAGGGCATCTACGTGGAGCTGGGACTCACCCCGCGTCCATTTGTGCAAATGGCAGGGGCTGAGGTGGCCCGAGCTCGCCGAAGGCAAGCTCGCGGCGGTGGCCGGAGTTCGGGTGATCTTGCAAACGTCGCTATGGTGCACGGCAGGAGAAACGGTTGGTTGATCTAGGCCCATGGAGCTATGTTGAGCACGATGACGCGCTCGGCTTTGAGCCTGAGCGGCTGCGGCGACGACAGTGACATGGCCGGCGGGCGGAAGCTTTCGGCTCCGGTGAAGAGCATGGTTAGGGGACGCGTTCGGTAGCAAGAAGAGAAGGGAAAGACGGCGGGGCTCACTGGGGGTCGGAAGAGAAGGTCAGCGGGCTCGGGGGTGCGCCAGACGTCGCGAATCGCCGGCGGTGATCGGCGGCGCCCGAGGTGGAAGACGAGCTCAAAGGCGTCACCACGGTGCTCCTGGGTTCGGGATCTTTCGCGTGGAGGAGCTGTGCGTCGTCACAGAGCTTTTGGACACGGGGAAGGGGCGAGAAGACCACGGTGGTCACGGTGGCAGCGAATGGCGGCGACGGACCCGTTCGGGCGTGCTACAGAGAGAGAGAGCAGGGGAAGGGAGAGTGAGCTGCGAGAGAGGGGAAGGACCAGGGGGCTCGGGCGTCTCCATGCGCCCGGTCAAGGACGGGGAAGGAAGCAGGAGGTGGCGGGGAGACGTGGCCGCGGTCGGCTGTGAGGCGGGCATGTAGCAGCTCCTACTGGCAGGAGCTTGAAGAAGCTCCTGGCGGTTGGGCTGGTGGGCTGGGCCGAGAGTAGCTGGGCCAGGCTACAGGGAGGCCAGGTAAGTATTTTCCCCTCTCTTTTTCTTCTGTTTTGCATTTTCTGTAATTTGTTTGATTTAGTTTTAGACACTAAATCATTTTTGTTGCTTCTGATAATTCTTGTAGGGACTAGTTGGATTATTCCAAAACCCCTCAGCAAAAACCAGAATTTTTGGACATATATAAAATATATCACATATATATATCCAAGGTAAATAATTATTGTATTAATTCCAAAAGGCCAAAATAAATATTTAGGGGCTCCCAAAATTATTGGTTTGAATTTTACCTCTGACCAATATTTTTAGAGAGCAACATGAACATTTTCTTGGTCCTTTTTGGAGCACTTTTTATCTGGGTCATTTCTAGAAATGATTTCTGAGGGTTTCACAAATCCCCATTTCAAATTTAAATGGAATTTAAACATGATGCACAAATGACTAGCTAGTCTAGGATCATACCAGAACTAGGGATGTGACAGGTAACCCCAAGGATTCAAAGCAAAGAAGCACGAGAAAATGATTTATTGCAACAAAGCATACAACAACCAAGCTACAAAGCTGCTCCACACAGGCACCCACAAGCATGATACTACAGAGGATGCACAAGCGCTACACGAAGGACTACACCCTACAATTGAGGAAACGCTCGTGAACCGATGAGGATGCTAAGGGAGTAGCAAGTGGAACTGCTGACTCCGAAGGTCTGGATGGACGAGGCGGAGGGGTTGGAGAAGCTGGCGGAGACTGAGGTAAAGCGACACCAAGCAATCTCCTGGCTCGAATGGCGTCTCGGACTAACTCAGAAATAAGAAGACACTCGGCCATCATGTAATGAGACATGGCGAGGATAGCCGGGTCATCTTGAGGGTTGACGGAGGGAAATTGGATCCGCCTAGGATTCTCGACGATGGTGGGATAATATTGATAAGCACGGTTCTCTTGCACCATGCTCTCTTGATGACGAAGACTGGTGATTCCTGCCATTGCGGCAAGCTGAATGGCACGCTCGGGAGTAGCACCGTAACCACCGTGGAAACTGTCGGTGCACTTACCGAGAGGAATCGGGGCTGATAGATGAACATGAGCAACATATTCCCGAATTCTTCCTCCAGCAGAAAACTGGAATTCTTGATAATGGGGTGGATCTCCGCGTGGATAAATGCTACGCCACATGTCGCCAAGGAGGGCGGCAAAGCTGAGAGGTGCAGGAGTGGGACTAAACTCAATCGGAACAGCACCGGGAGCTATGGGAAGGGCACTAAACTCGTGGAAGTTGACCGCCATCTACGCATGAAACAGGGGTTAAGGTAACCGAAATAAGACTATATGCAGCAAACAAATGCAACAACCAAATGCAGCAAGCAAGGGCAACAACCAGGCCCTATACTACCGTTTTCTAACTTTCCAGTGAACTAGGACGCTCTATAGCCAGACCTGCTCTGATACCAAGCCTGTGGCACCCCGGCTCAGAGAAAACCGGAACGCCCCATATTCCAGCCCAGAGATCGAGGTGAAGTCTTCTGGAATACGGCACTGCTTAGTATAGAACAAACCAGCTCTGTATTATAACACAAATAGGAATACAAGGGTTCCGATATTACGATGAATAACATCGGCACGATGACACTACGCCAACCACGCTTGCTCTATACAAGCAGCATAACAACTCAAGGCAGCGAAACAACTACTGGCAGCGGAACAACAAACAATGATGATGGACTCCAATCCGTAGGGACTCTGGCTGAAACGTTTATCCTAGCTCGTGAACACGGGAACAACACCAAACAAGCAAGCAATCCAGGCACGAACTACAAACTGGCATGACATGCCAGGTCAGTACATTGAATGTACTTGCAAGCTCACAATAACCAGAAGCATTCAAGACAAACAATAGCATGGCAATTACAGGTTAAGCAGGAATTATCATGAGATCATCAGGATAACATGGCATGAACAACATGAACATAATACTGCTAGAACAATAGGAGCATGGCATGAACATATAAATCTGATGATACTAGCATGCAACATCACTACTAGGGAAAAGGCTAGCAGCAGCGCGGGTTTTGTGCTCACTAGTAGCGTGGGTAGGCGCGCTACTAATAAGGCTCTACAACTATTGCTTAGCAGTAACGCGTGCCCGCACGCGCTACTGCTAGGGCAAATAGCTGCAGCGTTTGTTCACTCCCGCGCTACTGCTAATGTAACTACTGGCAGCGTGTTTTCTCGCCATCGCTACTAGTATTCTTTTTTTATTTTTAGTGTATTTATGCACCATAGGACAAATATTGGTACAATACCAGTTATGAGGTTTACATCATTATGTCCATAACAGTGTGTCAAATGAAGGTGGATTAGGTTCAAGTGGAGGCAATATGTGGTGCATGTCAAAAGTATACTACTAATCAAAACTTGATCTAGTTTGGACTAGTAGTACTTTCGATGTGCACCACATGTTGCCTCCACTTGAATCTAATCCGCCAGCACAAGCTATTTAATCATCATCATAGTCATTACCACCAACAATATTTATTTAATCACCACTAACACTAGTTAATAATAATCATCATAGTCATTACCACCAACACTAGCTATTTTATCATCATAGTAATAGTGTAGCACATCATCATCCTCAAACTCATTTCTAGCTAGCTAATCACTCCTGCTGCTCTCTCTTAGGTAAAATAACATAAAAAATGTGTAGCTCTCCTCCTTGATCAAGTTGGAGCATGCAGATGAACTTGTCTCCTAATCGTGGGCAGCGCATCTGTTTGCTGCCCCCTAGTACTTCTCTGCGCTCCCCCATCACATATTTGGTCCAGTCTTGCACTATTAAGCATCCGTCGCTAATCTTGAATGCACTAAAGTAATCTGTAGGATATCTTGGCCGTAAGATAATAATACTCATGGTACCTTTAGTCTCGATCCCATAAGGCACAACATTCATCGGGAGTCCCTGTTGAAGAACATCGTATGGTAACATACTTAGCAATGAAGTTTAGCTTCAAAAATAATGTATGGAAAAGATGCACTGGGGACAAATAGTAAAAATCTTACCATCCTTCCTAAATAGATGTGACCGTAGTTCATTACGAACACTATTGGTCGCATGTTTTCAGTACCAACATTTCTAAATGCAGGAAGAAAATTTGTCTTGACAGTACCAAGATCCTCAAGCCATGAAACATAATGACTTAGCTCCTCGCAGTTGAGTTCAGCCTCGGGACAGTAGTAGGTCATGTCTACCAAGCCCTGGACATGTTTGCTTACACCGAAATAAGCTGACAATACAAATTAGTTGTCAACTATTTTTGAATAAACAATATCAAAGACATAAATATGGTGGAGAAACTTACATAATGGTATAACTGGAGGCGTCTGCACATCGACCCAGATGTCGGTATTACCTTCAATATCATCTTCCGGACGAATATCAAAGGTGATAACCATATCAGGCTCAAATGCATAAGTCTTGCATAGTGCTCGCCATGTTTTGCATCCAAAATAGGTGTAGTCATCTGAATTGTATAATTTTGCGTGGAAAATATAACCATGCTCGGTCTTCAAGTAAACTTTCTTTACCTCCATAGTATGACTAAAACCTATCTTATCCAATACAAAAACTCTTGCATGGTAGGGGATACGCTAGTACAATGTAAAAAAAATATAAGTTGAAGCAAATGAAGCAGATGTCATGCTTAATTACGAAAAAAGACTTGTCATTGTGACTTACTGTATCCACTTCGAAGTTCTCGTCCAGCTTGATGTTGAAGCGCCTATCATCATCTAGGAAGATTCTGTCGCACAGGCCACGCTCGTCTTCGCAGTATTTGCAAATACCGAAATCCTTTTCGTCATCAGACATTTCCTATGTTCATAGTTAAAACATTAATTGAAAATCTATCGAAGACAACTACCAGGATACTCAACACAGAAATCCGGGGCACTCGATATTTCCTACATATTCTGGCACCAGTCATGCCAAAATTCACGGAAAAATCCGGCATGACCTTTGCTAAAATAGGACATATCGAGCGCCTGAAATTTGCCAGAACGGAAATGAATCAACACTCCGGCAAAACATAGGCCACTCGGAGGTGTAACCTACAAACATGACCGGCCACTTGGATATTGAGCAACACAAGATATACATTTCAAAATATCTTATAGGACTAAAATTAGTATGCATTCAATAAGCAAAAGTGAATCATCTCATGCGTCTGTACATCGTCGAATATTATCACTAATACATCCCAAATAGTGTCATACATATAACAGCACTAATACAACTAAAACCCTAGCACACGACGGGTATCGGCGCGGGCGGTGGACACCCACAGAGAAGGAACCATCACGGGATCATAGCTCCAGTGAGATCCCTGGAGAACCTGCCAGGTATTGGAGAACCTGTGCTCCAATGCAAACAAGTAGCGATGAACGTGCGCGTCCTCCTCACTGACACGATGACGCACCACCTCCGCGGAGTCCTCGAGCCTCTGGACCGTCACTGGCCCACGCGACCGCCACCAAAGAAGGTTCGGGTCAACGACAGGCTGGCTCCTCACCTACCTGCGCCCCCCGGTAGGTAGCGCCTCCTAGTACCACCTCGGCGGAGCCCAGTCCCGGACATGGCCCATCTGGTCAAGCAGGTGTCGTCCTCCGCCGACTCGACGAAGAGGATGCAGGATAGGCATCGTCCACGTCGATGCGAGAAAAATTGCTTTAACTAAAAAAATAGCAACAAGTTCTTACTAACTAGTTCTATTAATTCAACTAGTTCTTACTAAAAATAAACTTACTATAAATAAAAATAGCAACAAGTTCTTACTAACTAATTAGTACCTAGGAACTACTACCCTAATTACCATCTAATTTGATAAACCTAGGGGTGGAAAGTGGTAGCGGATATTCCAATTATCCAACTATAAAGTGAAATAAGTGGTGAAACTTTACTCGTTTTATGATTCATCTTAGAAATTTGATTCGTTTCCACACCCTTACATGAACCCTAACTCATTTGAGCCGCATCCGCATCCGATTCGTTTCAACCCTGTCCTTCATCGTTACTAGCCATGTTTCCTATGATTAAATCTAGTAAATTAATTCTAGACCTAATAAAATGAATAATGACATACAAAAGGCCTATGTTTTGTAGGAACATTGACTCCTTCCTGGTGCGGCAAATCCCGGGCACTCGATATGTCCTAGTTTGTAGCACAAGTCATGCCGAAATTCACGGAAAATTTCGGCATGACCTTTGCTAAAAAGTGGACAAATTGAGAACCTCAAATTTGCCAGAACGGAAATGAATCAACATTCTGGCAAAACATATATAGGCCACTCAGCTTCATTCAAACAATAAAGCCACTTGGGCACAAACAACATGACCACTTCAATGAAAAGATATAATCAACAATAAAAGTCTAGGAAGGGATCATCTTTAAAATAAAACTTGCCTAAATAACCTAGATAATTAACCTAATTAAACTAGTTAACCTGACTAGTTCTCTGTCAAAGCCCTAACTAAATTTTTCCACTAACCTAGGTAATTAACCTAATTAAACTAGTTAACCTAACTACTTCTCTGTCAAAGCCCTAACTAAATTTTTGCCCTAACCTAGATAATTAACATAATTAAACTAGCTAACCTATGCATGAGAGAGAGAGGAGGGGTGGGGGCTTACAGAGGATGGCTCCGGTGGTGGCGAGGGAGGCAGGGGCATCTCCAATGACGGCGAGGGAGGCAGTTGTGGCGAGGGAGGATCCGGTGGCGTGGGCGACGGCTCCGGTGGCATTGATGAGGCCGCGCGGCTCTGTGGCGTTGGGGGCGGCTCCGGTGGCGTCGACGGGGCACGGCTCTGGTGGCTCCGGGGGCGTCGACGTCGGCAGGAGACGGCGGCGAAGTGGGGCGACGGCGAACCGGGGAGACGGCGGCGGGGTGGGTCAAGAGATTTGGGGGGCAAGTGGTGGCGGGGGGGGGACGGTTTTTTGGTTAAGTCAAAACTAGCGGTAGCGCGTTTCGGAGAACGCGCTATAGCTAAGGTAGCTATAGCGCTTTTTCCAAAACGCGCTACTTCTATACATATGTAATTTTCTTTCTCTTTTATTTCCTTTTCTGTTTCTATAGCAGGGGTCCTGGAAACCGCTGCAGCTGCGTTAGCTACAGCGCCTCTTACTAACACACGCTATAGCTAAGCCTTTCTCTATTTTTTCGCTTTTTCATTTATTTTGCTTTACATTTTATTTTTTTTCTTTCTCCTTTTTCTGTTTCTTTCAATTTCATTTACTTTTCTATTTGTTTTTCATTTTATTTTATTTCCATTAGCAGTAGCTTTGTTACAGGGAAACGCGCTGCTACTCATGCCCTAGCGGTAGCGCGCTTCCTGCAAGGCCGCTACTGCTATGCGTAGCCCATCGTTCCAGCAATGGGAATATTAGTAGTAGCGCTTTTACGGGCACACATGCTACTGCTAGAATCGTATCTGTAGCGCGGTTTATTCTGAACCACTACTGCTATCTAGCACTAGCACCCTTTTTTAACCCGCGCTGTTGCTAAATTTCTGTGTATAAGGTTTTCCCTAGTAGTGCATGATGACACTATATGCACCACTTATTCTGTTCAGGTTACCTCGTAACCATCACATGCATCACTTACCCACCTCGGACATTACACGATGATCTCAGGATCAAATCAAGCTTGGTATAAACAATACCGTAGTAATCATTAAATGACCACAAGGAGCTTGATCTTTACCCACGATTCTCGCACAACATCACGAATACTTATCAACTTGGTATCCTCGATACCACGGTCATCATTCACGGATCACGAATGGAACCACTCTGGGCTCAACGAGTTACCTCGTAACCAAACGGTGATCATTCATGGATCACAACACCAACTTATCTCATCATCGAACCGGGGTTGTAATTAAGCAAGTTATTATTATAATTGTTGAGCCATAGTGTGACCGACACGAACTGGGCCCTTATCTGCGGGCACAGCAATCGATAGATTTAATATACACTCTGCAGAGGTTAGTACACTATACCCACACCACGGAAACCATGGCCTCTCGCTCCCATTTGGGTGGACCAACAACATTCCGACAAAACCGATCTACTGCCATGACACTCTCCCGGCCACTCCGACCAACTCCCCTCTGGGCCAGGTCATGGGTGGACCCGTGCCTACCAAAGGCACCAACGGCCACCGTCGTGGCAAAACGGTCCCAAACGGGGACAATCCGGATATAACAACAACGGGCACACAAGGTTATGTCTGCTTACCGGGCTAGGGTACCGCACGCCCATAACCTTCCCTCGTTGGAGGCATCGGCGAGAGGCACGACAATAGACCCAGTTAGGACCTCCCCATAAAGGCAAGTGTGGTTGCACTTGTCAGCTCGATATGGTGGCACCATGACTCAGCCAACAGTTGTTCAAGTTCAATTTAATCCGGTTAAACTTGAATGCAAATATGCTGATCCGTGATAAAATAACATGATGAAAATTACAATGCATGAACATGATATCAGCATAAGCATGGAGGTGCAACATAACTATTAACCATATCAACAACGAATCATATCCAACTGAGCATGGCATACTGATTAGCATGAACACCACAAGTACACACTTCTCAGGAACATAGCATGACCACTAGCATCAACAATAAATATCATGCAAGAACATATCAACAATGTCATCATGCAAGCATTTAACCAACTGGATGCAATGGAACATGCATAACAACGGTACTCGGGACAGACGGGAGTCATGCACCGAAGACCATCAGCAACATCAACATGTACTACTAGCAAGCATAAGAATATGAAAGGAATACTAGGAACTAGCAGGGCATGATAACCAAGTGCATAACAACATAGCAAGAAAGTAAGCACTGACCCAGAAGCATTACCGAAACAACGATAACCATATTTTAAACAAGCAAACATTTAATAAATATTCAAGTTGAAAACCATGGCTACTGCATGACTATCATGTTAGTGGGTACTGTGGCTTGCCTGGGGGTGACGGAGACTCCGAGAAGAAGTGTGGTGAAGCCGCGAAACGAAACGCCGGGCGGTTCTTTCTCGGAGGGGGGTGATTAGAGGCAAGGGCATAATGGTCATTTTCACGGTGAGACCACCTAGTGAAATATTATCAAAATATAGAGCTCGATGAGACGAAGAAGTGAGCGCTGGTTTCACCTCAATCGGAGTTATGGTTGCAGAGTTATGAGGTGTAGAAGATCAGGGACTAATCTGTAAAAATATCATCACAAACAAGTCCCTGAGTGGATAAGGCAGAGGCGCAGAATTAGAAATACGCTTTCGGACTCAGAAAACGTATTCTGAACCGAAGTAGACGCAAAGTACGCTTTCAGAAAAGAGGAAACGTACTCTGGGAAAACCGTCTCCACTTGCCACGTGGGCAGAGGTGGCTGGGTCAACGGGCAGGGGATGACAAGCGGGACCCACTTTATCCACTCCCTGCTCCCATCTTCTTCTTCCTCCTCCCGACAGGAAATAGAGGAGGGGTGGGGTCGAGCGGCCGGCGACGGGAGCGGATGCTCCGGCGATCGACTCCGGTCGGCGAGGGGCCAGCCGGGCGTGCTGGCGAGTGCCGCGGCCAGGGGAGGGATAGACCGAACGCGGGGGAAACAGGACAAGGCGGTGGGGATGGCTCTGTTCGGGTGCGGGCGATGAGGGCCTCGGTGGCTCTGGCCGTCTCCGGCTAAGGTGAGACCACCAGCGGGCTCGGCCTGGCCTGCTGCATCCATCCCCGCGCAGAGGAGACGTCGGAGAGGAGCAGAGCGACCACGACGAAGGGGAGAACAGAGGTGGCTCCGGCGGCCATTTTCTTGGGGGCGAGGTGCTCCGGCGACGGGGAGGCGAGTGAGAGCTTGGGAGGGTTCACCGGAGGGTGTAGGAGGCGTTGGTGGAGTCAGGGGGTGGAGGGGAGGCGTGGACGGCCGGAATCAAGGATGAGGCCGAGAGGAGAAGGCGGCGGCCGGACTCGGGGGACGCTGCCATGGGGCTCTCCGGAGACGAACCAGTGGGGTGGGGCGAACCGCGGGAAAGAGAGGAAGACATTGGAGGGCTTGGTAGGAGGAGAGGGGGCTGTGGTGGCCGGAACCGAGACGAACTCCGGTGGTGGCCGCGATGGCCGAAGAAGAAAACAGCGAGGAGAGCTGCTACGGTGGGTAAAAGAGGCGGGGGAGGAGTGAATGAGCCGCGGAGGGGTTCGGGCATGCTATATATAGCCACGGGGAGGGCTCTAGAGCTCACGAGTGAGCTTCCGACCGAGCTTTAATGACGGGCAGAGGCTGGACGCGGCACGGGCATTCGCGCTAGCGACGCATTTAAGGCGAACGACGATGAGGCAGAGGCACAGGGCGACACAGGAGCTCACGGGGCAGCTACTAGACATGAATGGAGGTCGAGACGAGGAGGTAGGAGACGAGCACAGTGGCCGGAACAAGCCAGAGCATGCATTCAGCTATGACGCAAGCGTGATCACCATGCGCACTGGCGCAAGCGGCGCGCTTTGGCGTGGCCGACCATGTCCAGTAGATGGACCTTGGTGCCCTTAGTCCAACTGAAGAAATAATTGGGTCCAGGGGCAAAGAAGAGATTTGCACTTAGATCCAATGTAAATCAACGTTGAGGTGCTTGTAACTTGCTGTGGTTAAACCAGCTTGGTAACGTGGTAAATAGTTTGTCTGATGATGATCACACACTAAGGTGATTTTGATCACCAAAAATCAGACTAAGAAGAGAAGTTTAGATGAGGGTTGCTGTAGAAAGTGCAAAACTGGCCAGAATTAGGAATTTGGATGTTACACTCACATACTTGATTGTCATGAGCTGAAATTTGACATAGAGGGGTTATATGATGATATGAAGCTTCTGTAAACTTTCATTCTATTTGGAAATACCAAAGTGGCACTTGCTTCACAAAGCTTCATTCTAGACAGAAAGTTGGAAAAAATGCACAGGGCAATTGGATTAACTAATTGAGCTAAAAATTGGTGGAAAGAGTTGATATAGGTGGAAGCATTTCCTGGTAAAGTTTCAGCTCAATTGAAGCAATATAAAATATAGTTGCTTCACAAATTGAAAATCTGACCAGAAAGTAAGATTTGGGGCTGGGCTCACATAGATGATTTACATGAGCTCATATTTGGTGGAGTGTCATGATTTTATCATATGAAGGACCTTTCAAAATTTCAACTCTTTGGATATGCCTTGCTTGTACTTTCTTCACAATCACTTCCCTCAGATAGGAACTTTGAATAATTGCTCAGGAATATTTACTAGGCAAATTGAGTTGCATTTTGGCATGAGGCAATTATTTGGACAGGAAAAGATTTCCAAGAAGTTTGGGTTGAATTGGGCAAAGATAAATGGCACTTGCTTCACAAACTGCCATTCAGGACTGAACAGAAAAGGAATTAATTGAGCATGATGGGAAAGATGGCCAATGATATATTTTGCTATATTTGAGGAAGATATGACCCGAAAAATTTATGAAAATTATTTGGGAATTTTAGGAGTGACAGAAATATAGGTTTCTTCACAACTTAGGGTTTTAAAGGGTTATTCCTTTATCAGAAAAGGAATATTCCCAATAAAAAGAATATTGGGTTAGGTCAAGGATGGAAATAACATGATCTTGGGATGATGATGAGGGTGACAAGCCACTATAAAACCTAGGAAGACATGATCTTCCCAAGTTTCAGAACCACATAGCCACGGAAAAGCAAAACAAAACAGGAATTCCAAAAAAATCAAAGGAAGAAGAAAAGGGCAAAAATCCAGGCTGTTACACCAGCCATGTAGATCGCCACCCTGTTCGGCGGCTCACGGGGATATGGAATACTGTCGCCATCGGAACAGCCCCCAAGTCGTCCGTCTTGTAGCTGATACATTGAGTTGGTCTCGCCTGTGGACGACTCATCATCAGAGCAGATGGCCGTCTCACCACCGGAGACAAAGCCTTCCAACTCAGCCCCGTGGGTGAACCCAACAAAGACATGCCTTACGGCGGGTTGAGGCCGAGCGGGTCCTGCACGCTGAGCCGTCCCGATGATGTCGGTGCAGATGTCTGGCTCAGGGCCCGGCTTACCGATCTTGCCAATGAAGACGTGGATTCCGCCGAAGGGGACCCGATACCTATACTCAATTGAGCCGGCCTCGGGTCCCCAGCCTGCATCGTCGATGTAGAGCTTGCCGCGACGACTCTTTGTCATCCGGCCCACAATGTATCCCTTGAGCCCTTCGAAGCTGCCCTTTATGAACTCAAAACCATCGTGCGCGGGCCCCACGATGGGCGTCAACTGTCGTGGAAGTGTCACGGCAGATGTCCTCGTAGAAGGACTTAGTTGTGGAGCCATTGGGACGAGGTTAGCTTAAAGGGTTTAAACGGGACAAAGGACGCAGAGAGTTTATACTGGTTCGGCCCCTTGCGGTGAAGGTAAAGCCTACTCCAGTTTGAGGTGGTATTGCTAGGGTTTTGATTACCAGGGAGCAAACACACTTTGCTTGGCTTTCGATTTGTTGTTTCTTGCCCTAAGCCGCTGCCGGGTCGTCCCCTTATATACATGGGTTGACGCCCTGCAGCCTACAGAGTCCCGGCCGGCTCATACAAATGTGTTCAGCTCGGTGACTTATCTTACATGCCTTACAATACAAGTTTACCTATACATGGCGGTTTACACTTACGGGCCTTAAGCCGCCTCCAGACTTGGGCCTTTTAACAAGCCTATCTATGAACCGCCCTCCTTAGTATACTCTTGGGCTTCATTTATATGAACCGTCATAATGGATGACCCGGCCCCTCTTAGGCGGGTCATATATGATAATCATATCCCCAACAGGGTCTCTTTATAGTTCCTTGTGCGGATTGAGTATTATGAATATGAATATGCTTTGTTGTTATTCTAGTACGAACTATTGAATAGATCGAACGGAAAGAATAGCTTTGAGGGGGTTTCGTACCCTACAAACAATTGCTATCTTTTGTTATCCGCTAAGAGGAACTCGGGATTGATTCTTTATTGTAATTTGAGGGATAATCATATGATCCAACTATGTTAACACTGTTGAGAAATTGCACTAGCGAAAGTACGGACCCTAGGCCTCATTTTTAAGCATCGCAACACCGTTTTTGTGCCCATTTACTATTAGTTACCTTGCTGTTTTTATAATTTCAGATAACAAAACCCAATATCTACTATTCATATTACACTTTTATCACCATCTCTTCGCCGAACTAGTGCACCTATACAATTTGCCATTGTATTGGGTGTGTTGGGGACATAAGAGATTTCTTGTATTTGGTTGCAGGGTCGTTTGAGGGAGACCATCTTCATCCTACACCTCTCACGAATTGATAAACCTTAGGTCATCCACTTCAGGGGAAATTGATACTGTCCTACAAAACTCTGCGCTTGGAGGCCCAACACGTGTCTACAAGAATGAAGTTGCGTAGTAGACATCAACGTTTCCTTCAAGGACGAGGCACCTACGGTGGCTTCATAAATCTCAAGATGATATGCCGGCTCAGTCTCTCGAAGATGCTCATAGGGGTAGGGTGTACGTGTGTGCGTTCATAGAGGTGAACGTATGAGCGCTTGCGTCTGTACCGTGTTAAAAAATGATTCCCTAAGCCTGCTGGAGTTGACCTCCGAAAGACCTATCTGCATAAAAAAAGATTAAGTCATGAGTAAGATACAAAGAGATTGAAGGTTTGGCTGCCCCAAGAACCAAAGGAGTAGGTGTAACGTCCCGGACACACTCGTCGGCGGTCGTTACTTCTGGCAGGATCTAGACTGACCCCAAATGAAAGTGCAACTATCCCTGGGTGGTTTTGGTAATTAGTAACAACATATAGCTCATTGAACGAACACTATTTCAAGATGTTCATTTCAGAAAGTTCAATGATTGGCATGGCATGGATTAGGAATGTGGACCCCTCAAAATGCTAAGGACACATATTGGCTCAAGCTCAGGACTCCACATTTTACTTTTAGTGATCCAAGATCAAATTGAGTCCATAGGAAAAGCCAATACTATTAAAAGGGGATGAGGTGTTGCTCAATGGCTTGCTTATTCAAAATGATTAGTGATATGCTCCAAAAACCCTCAACCACTTTCTCATATCCACATATGTCCCAAACCAAAAAGTCAAACTCGGCCCCATCGAAATGTTCTATCCGGCGCCACCGAGTTCACTTGACATAGCCACTGCCACAAATCCTAGTCACTTCGGTCTCACCGAGATGGGATTGCAAACTCTCTGTTTCCCTTTGTAATGTTTTGGTCCAACCGAGATGAGCGACCGGTCCCACCGAGTTCACAATGCAAACTCTCTGTTTCCCTTTCGTAACATTTCGGTCTCACCGAAATGAGCGATTCGGTCCCACCGAGTTTGCCTGACCAACTCTCTGGTTAGCTTATTACCAAAATCAGTCCCACCGAGTTTGTGTAATCGGTCTCACCGAGATTATGTTATGCCCTAACCCTAATGAAATCGGTCCCACCGAGTTGACACGTCGGTCCCACCGAAAAGCCTAACGTTCACATTTTGAACTGAATCGGTCTCACCGAGTTTTCTGATTCGGTCCCACCGAGTTTGGTGAATTGTGTGTAACGGTTAGTTTTTGTGTGGAGGCTATATATACCCCTCCACCCTTCCTTCATTATGGTAAAGAGCCATCAGAACATTCCTACACTTCAGGTTTCATTTTCTGAGAGAGAACCACCTACTCATGTGTTGAGACCAATATATTCCATTCCAACCATTTGAATCTTGATCTCTAGCCTTCCCAAAGTTTCCTTCCACTCAAATCATATTTCCACCAAATCCAAATCAGTGAGAGAGAGTTGAGTGTTGGGGAGACTGTCATTTGAAGCACAAGAGCAAGGAGTTCATCATCAACACACCGTCTATTACCTTTTGGATAGTGGTGTCTCCTAGATTGGTTAGGTGTCACTTGGGAGCCTCCGTCAAGATTGTGGAGTTGAACCAAGGATTTTGTACGGGCAAGGAGATCGCCTACTTCGTGAAGATCTACCCTAGTGAGGCAAGTCCTTCATGGGCGATGGCCAAGGTGGGATAGACAAGGTTGCTTCTTCGTGGACCCTTCATGGGTGGAGCCATCCGTGGACTTTCGCAACCATTACCCTTCGTGGGATGAAGTCTCCATCAACGTGGATGTACGATAGCACCACCTATCGAAACCATGCCAAAAATCTCCGTGTCTACATTATGTTTGCTCCCTCCAAACTCCTCCCTTTACCTTCATGTGCAATGTTTTACATTCCACTGCTATACTCTTAGACTTGCATGTGTAGGTTGATTGCTTGACTTGTGCTAAGTTGTTAAAATCTGCCAAGACTTCAAATTGGGAAAATGCTAGATTTTTATTTGGTCAAGTAACCTAATCACCCCCTCTAGACATACTTTCGATCCTACAAGTGGTATCAGAGCTTTGGTCTCCATTTGCCTTGATTTCCATAGCTTTTGGTGATCATAGTCTTGGTTTCACAACCTAGGAGAGTATGGCGTCTAGCAAGGGAAATTACCACCGTAGAGGTCCTTACTTTGATGGTACTAATTTTGCTAGTTGGAAGCATAAGACGAAAATGCATATTCTTGGACATAACCCTGCCGTTTGGGCTATTGTGTGTATTGGCTTGCAAGGTGAATTCTTTGATGGGAGAGAACCAAACCGTGACGCTACCGCAGAAGAGTTGAAGATGCTGCAATACAATGCTCAAGCTTGTGATATTCTCTTCAACGGATTGTGCCCCGAAGAATTCAACAAAATCACCCGTCTTGAGAATGCAAAGGAAATTTGGGATACTTTGATTGATATGCACGAGGGTACTGACTCCGTCAAGGAATCCAAATTGGATGTGCTTCAAAGTCAGCTTGACAAGTTCAAAATGAAGGATGGTGAAGGTGTCGCTGAAATGTACTCTAGGCTCGCTCTCATCACAAATGAGATTGCCAGCTTTGGAAGTGAAGAGATGACCGATAGATTCATCATCAAGAAGATCCTAAGAGCCTTGGATGGAAATATGATACCGTGTGCACATTGATCCAAATGATGCCCAACTACAAAGATCTCAAGCCAACGGAAGTCATTGGAAGAGTTGTTGCTCATGAGATGTCACTCAAGGATAAGGAAGAGCTTGACAACAAGTCAAGTGGTGCTTACAAAGCCTCATGTGATGCTCCTACATCATCAAGTGAGAAACAAGCCTTCAATGAAGAACTGAGCCTAATGGTGAAGAACTTCCACAAGTTCTACAAGAGTAGAAGCAAGGAAAGGAGTTCTGTCGGTGTTTTGGGAACGGGGGTACCCAGACTTGCCTGCCCGGGGCCCAGGGCGTGGCTCCACCAGTGTCCTGGTACGGCCCATCTTCATCAGCAAACACTCAATACCCTCGCGAGGGGCCAAGCCTTGGGAGGCGGACGCCATAAGACCTCCTTAGGGGCAGCCTCACTAGGCTAGCTCGCGAGGAGCAGAGAGATCAAGTCAAGGGGCACCTCGTGAGGTTTCCGTGATGTGAGCCATGACGACCAAGGCCAGGTGGGCGCTAGCGGGCACAGAGTACCTATTGCCTCTTTGGTGCTAAAGAGGCAAGCACATGCGAGGAGTGCCGAGGCATCAGGCAAATGTTTCCATATCGGTGCAACGAGACCAAGACCAGCAGGACGGCGGGACGGAGGTCATCATGGAGCCCACGACGGCGTCACCACCAGAGCCTTTGGCAGGTGAAGACCACCTTTTGTCAGGATAACTTGTACTAGTTGTCCCCCTTCAAATTGGCCGTTGTGGGATCCCTTCCCGCCTAATATTTGGGAAGAGGACCCGTGCCTCTATAAATAGGACCAGCCACCACCATAGAGGGAGGGGGAATCTCATCAAATCAGGAGAGGAACCAGACCATCCACACACGCACAAGCTCATAGATCTCAAGAACACCTCTCCTCAGGAGGCTGTTCTTCCCTTGTACTTGTTCATCCCCAGCCTAGAAGGCAATCCACCACACCACACTGGAGTAGGGTATTACACCACAATGGTGGCCCGAACCAGTATAAACTCTTGTGTCCTTTGTTCCTCGGGTTCGGCGAGCTAGGCTATGAGATCATTGCGAGAGTGTGAGATAGGGGGAGAGAGATCTTTGTGCGCACCCCAGTGTTCTAACCTCAAGGGTTTTGCCAGAACCCGTAATCTGACATTTGGCGCGCCAGGTAGGGGTGCGCTGAGGTTTTCCTCCCCATCGATCGACCTGTTTTCGCCCCATGTCTCCGATGTCTGACGATCCAAGGACCCAGGCCGACCGCTAGGCGGCGTGGCCCGCTCGAGCACCTCCATCTGCTCTAGAAGACCTCAACTCCGCGCTCCAGGCGGCCCGCGCGCCGCCCAACGCCCGCGGGCGCGGGCAGCGCGGATCAACATCCGCCGCCCTCACGCCACGGTGTGCATGGGCCGCCGCAAGATCCGCAAGCTACACAGCAGCGACGGCGCCACACACCCGACGGGAACAAGCGAACATGCGAGCCGCGCTTGTGGTGGCGCAGGAGCTGCTGTGGTGCGGCCTGATGGAGATCGGCCGCGACGCATTGCTGGAGCGCGTCGCCGAGTTGTTGGATGCTGTAGCCAGGGGTACGCCGCCTTTCTGCTCCCTACTTACATCTCAGGTTGTGGCCAGGTCACACGACGGGCCTTGATGCGCCCACGTGCTCCCAGGTGCACCAGGAGGGCTCGCTAGCGACAGCACGACTGGCGGTGCCAAACATCCGGCAGCGCCCTTGACTCCTCATAGTCCCAATCGAGCGCCACCCTACAGCCACCAGGGAGGCGCACCGGGCTCCGCGGCGTGGGGCGCAGGGCGCCTCGGCAGGGGTTCCGGAGAGGCAACTCAGGAAGCCTATGTGCCCCGCATGGTGGATCAGGAGTACACGCCAGAGGACGACCCCTTCACGTTCCTCGAGCCGGGCTAGGAAGAAGAGATGCTGGAAGCCGAGGCCTTCCATGAGCCACCCAGGAGCCTCATCGACCCGCCAACGACAACCACCGCAGGGTACCACTAGTATCTCAGGAGCAGGCTTACGCTAACCATGGGTCGCAGGTGGACCAAGCCGCAGCAGCGGACGGCGATGCCAGCGCGGCAGCCCCACTCCAGTCAGGGCAGCGCCCTGAGGGCTGCACGGAAGGGGTCCGAAGCAAGGACCTCCCACATGTCGTGCGGGGAAAGGCGTCGTCCGGGGGTAGGTCCTCTGCCGGGGAGGCGCCGGAGAGCCCTTCCCCTAGCAGAGGGCCCGTGCTCGCCGAGGGCGCCGCTAGCGTCCCCTTTGCCCCTTGGCATCGTCCTGGTTTCCGGACGCCCCAACGGCGGTCTAGGGTGGCACAAGGTGGGGCCCTCGTCTGGCAATATGAAGTAAGGCTCGCGCCTGTGAAGGTCTCCGCCCGTGACACTCTCACGTAATAATGAGTGGGGCTATACACTTGCTGGAGTCTCCGGAGAGCCGCCCTCAGGCCTCGGGGGCTCCCGCCCATGTCCTAGTTGAAGCACCATGCTCAGCGCTGGCCGTCGACACAGTCCCCCAATGACTACGCTCACAGCCAGCGAAAGTGAAGGAAATATTCCCTAGAGGCAATAATAAAGTTGTTATTTATATTTCCTTATATCATGATAAATGTTTATTATTCATGCTAGAATTTTATTAACCGGAAACTTAATACATGTGTGAATACATAGACAAACAGAGTGTCACTAGTATGCCTCTACTTGACTAGCTCATTAATCAAAGATGGTTAAGTTTCCTAGCCATGGACAAAGAGTTGTCATTTTATGAACGGGAACACATTAGAGAATGATGTGATTGACTTGACCCATCCGTTAGCTTAGCACGCTGATCATTTAGTTTACTGCTATTGCTTTCTCCATAACTTATACATGTTCCTATGACTATGAGATTATGCAACTCCCGAATACCGGAGGAACACTTAGTGTGCTATCAAATGTCACAACGTAACTGGGTGACTATAAAGATGCTCTACAGGTGTCTCTGATGGTGTTTGCTGAGTTGGCATAGATCAAGATTAGGATTTGTCACTCCGTGTATCGACTACTAGGAAAATGCTTATAGATAGAATTTTACTAGTAGCGTTTGTTATGGACCCCATGCTACTGATAATTACCAGTAGTGTCTGTTATAAAGAGCGCTACTGGTACAACATAGTAGCAGCGTGGGTTTCTGGAGGCCACACTACTCATAAGTTTGCCACAGCACACCACCCGACCAAAAAATATTAGCAGCATTTGTATTCTAACCAGCGCTACTGTTAAGAAAGTAGCTGCAGCGCCTGTGCACCTAGACGCGCTACTGCTATTTCTTCTATGGGTAAACTTATACCAGTAGCGTTGTTTTTGTACAAGCGCTATAGCTAGTTTTATGTACCAGTAGATATTTTGCTGGCACTCATAGCAGTAGCGTGCATTGGCACCCCGCGCTACTACTATGGTCGCCAGCCACCTACCACCTTTCCCCTCCTTCCTCCCATTTCTTCTTCCTCTCCCCCTTCCTTTCTCCCTCTTTCCTTGCACCTTGCTTGTTCCTTTCAATGCTCCCCCTCCACCACCCCTCCATTAGAGCCCTCCCTCCCCTCTTCTTTGCCCTCCACCACCCCCCTCTTCTTTGCCCTCCACCACCCCCTCCATTAGAGCCCTCCCTCCCCTCTTCTTTGCCCTCCACCACCCCCTCTTCTTTGTGCCCTCCACCACCACCCCCTCCATTAATGCCCTCCCTCCCCCTCTTCTTTGCCCTCCACCCCTTCCATTAATGCCTTCCCTCTTCTCTCCCTCTCCTCTCCCACTATCTCCCTAGCTAGCTCCCTCTCTCTCCCTAGCTAGCTAGCTAGTTAGAGCTATATATCTAGAGCTACTAGGTAATTAAGAAGAAAGGTGCTTGATATCCCTCTCAACACATAGGTGAGCAAAAAAGGTGTTTGTGTGGATAGGACCGCAACTATATATATGGGCGATATGAGAATATATATATATATATCGAATTGTGCATGGCATAATTTGAGTTGCCTACATTGTGTACTTGATGAAATAATGTGGGTGACAGTTGCCTATGTTTTGCCGAAATGTCGATTCAATTCCGTTTCGACGAATTTTAGGCAAACTCAATATGTCCTATGTTTAGGGAAGGTCATGCCGAATTTTTGTATGGATTTGATCCATGCATGCATATATACGTGGTTATAATATTTGCTCCGCGTGCAGGTGATCATGAAGGTCAATGGAAGGATGGTGGAAAGATACTGGCAATCCGCTGTGGATGACATGTATGAAAAAAGACTGAAGGATGTTTTATGTCCATGTCAAAAATGCAATGGAATAGTTAGGCTCGACCCCTTTGAGGGTGGCACATTCAAGGCGCACCTGCTCATGCATGGTTTCATGCATGGCCATACTTTGTGGATAAGTGAAGAAGATGATGAAGATGTCGACGGGGTAGGAAATAACGACATGGGGCCACCAGACGAAGAGATGACCGATTATGTGCCCGAAGAGGAAGACGACCTCGGAAATGTCGATGGCGAAGAGGCAGTTGAAGGCGGAGAAGATGTGGATACGCCGTCGTCTTCGTCGCTACTAAGTTCAGCCATGCGGGACCCGCATGTTCGAGACCTACTTCGCAAGAAGACGACTAGCGATAGAGCTGCTTCTAGAGAGGAGGCCAAACTGGTGAAACTGGAGGTAGACTCGATGACTCCTTTGTATGATGGTTGCAATCCCGAGGTGACACACTTGAGTTTCACACTAGAACTTCTAAAGACGAAGGCAAAAAACAAATGGACAGATACAAGCCTGGATGAGCTTCTGAAGTATCTAAAGAAGGTTCTTCCCGCGGGAAGCCTGTGTTCTACTAGTGTCAAGGAGGCAAAGGAAATCGTGTGCCCTCTTGATCTGCCACACATTAGATATCACACATGCATCAATGATTGCATCATATATCGGAACGAGCACACAGAAAAAACCATCTGTCCAAAGTGCAATGCTTCACGATATAAAAAGGCCGGATAGAAAGCTCCACAGAAAGTTGTATGGTACTTTCCGATCACTCCGCGTCTACAACGGTATTTCGTAGATCCTAAGGAAGCAAAGCTTATGCGCTGGCACGCGGAGAGGGTGAAGCCAGATGAAGAAGATGAGCCAAAGCTGAGACACCTCGCAGACGCTAGCCAGTGGAGAGCATTAAATGCTGAATTTGATTTTTTTCACAAATGATCCAAGGAACATCGTGCTTGGCGCTAGTAGTGATGGCATGAATCCATTTGGCAACCAGAACACCAATCATATCACAAGGCCCGTGTTTGTATGGATGTACAACCTCCCCCCTGGTTGTGCATGAAGTAAACATACATACACAGGGCTATGCTTATTCAAGGGCTGAGACAACTGGGAAATGATATAAATTTGTATCTCGGGTTACTGAAAGAGGAGCTACATACCTTATGGACAACACCGGCCAAGACATGGGATGCAACCAAAGGAGAGTATTTCTACATGAGAGTTGCGCTGATCACGACGGTGTAGGACTATCTCGGTTGCGGCTATCTCTCCGGCCAGGTGTGCCATGGATATTGCGGATGCACGAGGTGCATGGATGATACAACTTCTCTGCAGCTATCAAAAGATGGCGGGTCTTCGAAAATCGTTTACTTGGGGCATCGAAGATGGCTCGAGAAGGATGACCCGTGGAGAAAGAGTGGAGATCTATTCAATGGTAAGGCTAAGCATCGAGGTCCTCCACATAAGTGTAGCGGTGCAGAAATATATAAGTTATTGAAGAACTGGGAAGAGTTCCCCTCGCCGGGAAAGACGAAGAAAAAGGCACCGGAGCCCCTGCTCAAGGTATGGAAGACGAGATCTGTTTTCTGGGACTTGGAATACTGGCCCATACTCGACATGCCTCATAGCCTTGATCAAATGCATATCACAAAAAATATCCTAGAGAGTTTGCTTGGAACATTGATGAACATGCCGGAGAGGACCAAGGATGGGCCGAAGGCAAGAAAAGACTTGGAATTTTTTAATATCAGGAAAGATCTCCAAATGCCCGGTAAAAGGTCGTCAGAGGAGACCGAGACAGAGACAGAGATGGAAGATAGGGGCAAAAAAGTAAACAAGAAGGAAGAACAATATTGCCCCCCTCTTGATTCACCTTAGATCAGAAGGAGGTCGATCAATTGTTCAAGTGCCTTGCCAGAATCAAAGTTAGTTCTAGATATTATGGGAAGATAAGCAGATATCTAGACACTAAGAAAAAAAAGGTTCAGTGGGATGAAGTCTCACGACTGTCATGTGATGATGACGCAGTTACTCCCGGTTGCACTTAGAGGGATTATGGACACACATGTGCGTGAGACGCTTACTGACCTATGCCACTTTTTTGATGCTATCTCTCGAAAGTCGATCAGTGTGAAGCAACTCCATGGGCTACAGGAAGAGATCGTTGTCATAATGAATGAGCTAGAGATGTCCTTCCTGCCCGCGTTCTTTGATGTCATGGTGCATCTATGTGTCCACATCGTGGATGACATCATCGACCTAGGGCCAACATTCTTGCACAATATGATGCCGTTCGAGAGGATGAATGGTGTCATCAAAGGATTCGTTCGTAACATGTCTCGGCCAGATGGAAGCATAGCCCAGGGATATCTGACCAAAGAGTGCATCTCTTTCTATGAGAGTTATCTAGTAGGCACCGGCGACCCTGTTGTTGGTTTGCCCGTCAACAAGCACTGTGGAAGGCTCGAAGGCGAAGGTCACACCAACGGTCATAGGGATGTGAATGTGTTACTCTCGGGCCGACAAAATGACCTTGGCAGGCAAACTAGTAGTGCTACAACACCTAGATGTGCTAGAAGATTTCGTGACACTGCACAAAGAGACCATCGCAAAGAAGTACCGTGACCGTGGGGTGTACAGGATGGACGCTAAAGTTATTAGAGAGCACAACTCCACTTTCTTGCGTTGGTTCAAAGAGCGAGTTCTGCCTAATCCCCCGGAAGAGGGTTGTCCGAACGGAACGCTCATATACGCCTTAGCACATGGCCCCTTGACCAACCTCGCGACTTATCAAGCATACGATATCAACGGATACACGTTCTACACAGAGGAGAAAGATATAAACAGTGATGACCAAAACTCAGGGGTGATGATGGAAGCCATGACCGGGAATGTAATTGAAAGATATTACGAAAGGGTCGAAGAGATATGGGAGCTTAACTACTCTGGATTGCATAGCGCGACGATGTTTCATGTCAGATGGGCTAAGAATGTACAGAGAGAAAACCGACATTTCACTACCATGTGTATACCCGACTCCGATAGCGGTACCGTCAACGCCATCGCCAAAAATGAGCCATGGGTACACGCTAAACACGTGACACAATGTTTCTTCATAACTGATCCGATCAATCCCAGCCGTGTTGTTGTGAGGAGAAGCAAAAGGAGCATTGCTGGAATGGATGGAGTCACCAATGAGGAAGACTACGACCAGTACGGTGATCTGATGAGGGAAGATGATGCTGATCACGATGAAACATACGTCAAAACAAGAATGAAGACTACATTGCCTACGAAAGATCGTAATCCCTGGAGAAGGAAAAGTCACAACCATGGGCTCAATTATTCGACAATGAACAAAAGAGGGAAGATGATCAGTCTGAAGCGTTGTCGTCGCCCAAGCTGACAAACTAATCCACAAATTCTGTGTGTGTAGCTATTTTGTATACCGCCGATAGCGGCCGGTCAAATGAAATAATAAAAGTAAAAAGAACAAGAAAAATATAAAGTAAAAAAGAAAAATAAAAAGAAAAAGAAAAAGAAAAATAAAAATGAAAAGTTAGCAGTAGCGCGTTTTGGCTTGGCAAGCGCTATAGCTAAGAAAAAGAAAAATAAAAAAAGAAAAAGAAAAAATTAGCAGTAGCGCGTTTTGGCTTGGCAAGCGCTATAGCTAAGAAACAGAAAAAGAAAAAAGAAAAAGAAAAAAAATTAGCAGTAGCGCGTTTTGGCTTGGCAAGCGCTATAGCTAACTTAGCTATAGCGCGTTTTTCCAAGACGTGCTATAGCTAAGTTGTGTATACAGAGCCACTGCACCCATCTCTTTCCTCTGTCTCACTCTCGCTTGATTCAATCGATGCCCTTTCTCTGTGCAGCCCCTCCCTCGCCGCCGACACCACCGCCGACGCCGCATCACCCCCGACCTTAGCCCCGACCCTGTCACCGGCCTCAACCCCGACCCCGACGCCGGCCTCAGCCCTGACCCCAACGCCGCCCTCACCCCGACCCCGACGCCGGCCACTACCCCGACCCAGACACCGGCCACTGCCCGACCCCGACCCCGATGCCGGCCACTGCCCCGACCCCGACGCCGGCCACCGACCCCCTCCCGCTCTGGTACGCCCCCGCCCCCTTTTCCTCCCGCTCATGTTCAAGTAACCCAGAGCTAGAGAGGAAGCTAGGTGTTTTGCTGCTGCTAGGTGTCTGTTCTTACAAAATCGTTAGGTGGTATACACTGATAGATCATCATCATAGAACAGAATGTGATAGCTGCAGTGCTACTGCAATTTTGAAAATAAACTTCTGCTCCCTCTCTAAGAGGGAATTTTTCTAGGTTTGATAAGTACAGTGAACTTTGGTCATATTGCTATAGGTAGTGAAGCTAAACTAATGCTTTGCCTAGCTAACTAAACTAAACTTATTACTTGATCTAAGGTTGTGAAACATAGCAACCATATTTTATGTTTTGGCATGTGGCAACCATTCCTGGTATCTCCATTGCATTTTCCTATGGGCCAACCAGTTGGTAACCATCAGGGCTCATTTTGTGGCAACCATATTTTTTGTTTTTTGGTGGCTTTTGTTCATGGACTGCAATAATGTAAGTTGCAGTGCAGGGCTAATTTTGTTAGTACATGAAGTTTACTTGCATTGTCCATGACAGTGACATAACTAGTGGTTGTGTGGTACCTAGATTGGCCAAAGACAAGTGTGGATGATCATGCTGCTTTGATTATGACTGCTCTGTTGCTACCATGACAGCGATAAATTTGGTTGTTGATTCATTTCCTGATTGCGAGTGACCTATGTTTTGCCAGAAATGTTGATTCATTTCCATTCCGACAAATTTCAGGTGCTCTATATGTGCACTTTCTAGCAAAGGTCATGCCGAAATTTTCCGTGAATTTCGGCATGACTTGTGCTAGAAAGTTGGACATATCGAGATTTGTCGCGACAGGAATGAAACGACATTTCTGGCAAAACAATGGTCACTTTTTTTCATTATTCACTTTATTATATAAAGCTTGATAATTAAACGACTACGACATTGAACCCTAGGAAACATGACCGACACCGATGAGGCCGGAGGTTCTTAGTCCCAATTAGTTCGAGCACACGCCTACCTAGACTTTCTGGTGGATAAGGAGAGACAGCAAGATGGATGTTAGGACCCCCTTGTCATGACGGATGACGACGGTGGTGGCACCGACGCCGACACTGATGCCACCAACGACACAACACTGAGACTAGCGCTAATGATGTTCCTAACTACAACACGGAAGGTGGGACCTCCCAAGCCAGTGAGCGAAAGAAGGAAAAGAGGACACGACACCCAAATGAGCTCGGCACCGGAAGACTGGTGGTCACGGCAGTGCACCCTGGCGAGTTCGAGCCAATAGAGCCGCGGGAAGTGGCAGCGTGTTACAGCAACCAACTAGCATGCATCCTACGGGATACAGCTAACATCAACACCACGAAAATATGGAAGAATGAAAATTTGAAGAAGCTACTCCTAACTAGGTTGCACGCAAGATTCCAGTTCCCCGATCGGAATGACGATGTCGACCCATGGGATGATGATGCCATGAAAAAAATCAACAACAAAGCCCTAGGGAAGTTCAGCAACGCATTGAACGCTTGGAAAACTAGGGTGAAAAGGGTGATTCAAGTAGACCATGAAACCTACGCCGAGATTGTTGCATGAAATCCAAAAATTACGATAGAGGTCTTTGAAAAGTTCAAGGAGAGTTGTAATGAATACGCTGCCAAGGCCAGGTCGAAGAGAGGCAAGCAGCTGCAGGCAAAGAACATGGGGAACCACCACCTTGGAAGTCGTGGTTACACGGGAAAGAGGCCCGTGTGGGCTAAGGAGGATGCAGAACGTGAACGGCAGGGGATCCCAGACCCATTGGCTGAGTTCACCGACCAACAGGAGCACGACTTCATCAGGGCCCGATTCTCTTGGGACCCCCAAAAAAGATTTTCTTCACCGATAGGTCGACTAAGAAATTCATGAGAATACTGGTAATTATCCTTTTACCACCTTACATATTAGCTTATAATCAATGAAGTCTACTACATTCTAGTCGCATCCGTAAATGATTCACGGTCCATTTTGCGGAGAGAGCAACACAAGCTTGCGACCGAAAGCGACTCGTCGACTCAGTCGTCGGTGAAGTACAAGTGGGACACTCCTTTCAACCGGGACATGAACATAATGATGGGACACCCGCCCGGCCACCGGCCGCAATATGGACGTGTGCATGGCGTCGGGGATGGCGCCACATGGAAGTACTATTATAACGAGGACCCCGAGGCCAAAAGACAGAGAAAGAAGTTCAGTCAAGTGACTATCGACGAGAAGGTGGCGCAGGCGATGGAGAAAGCAAAAGCTGAGACCAAAGCTGAGATAATCGCTGCATGTAGAGATGATATGGTGGTTGCCTTTACAAGCTTGATTCCAACAGTGGTCACATGGGTGCAACAAAATCCAAACGCACCATCAAGTGATTTTCCCATGCCCAGCTTCACCGGGAGCAACTCAATGAACACCGCACCCATACCCGTACCTAGTATGGCAACCGCACCCGCACCTCCTCCAACACCTGCTCCTACATCCAGCTCTCACAGCAGCCCTAGCTCCGTCTCTGGCTTGAATGTCGGGCCGTCGACATTGGCTGAGCTCGACGCCCTCACGGTAAATATGCATTGCACCTTCATCAACTCAACTAATTAATTAATCTTCAGTTGCCATTCTTTTTGGATCTCTGACGCGGCACGTATATGTATTTGTAGGCCGACTCCGCTCCATGCACCCTCCTTTACCACATGAAGGGCGGGTTGGTGGATGTGGGGAAGGCTACTATAGTCAAGCCTAAGGATTGATTGTTTCACCGTCGGCAGATGCCTGATAACGCCTTAAGGGTCTCTGTGGCGAGTGTGAAAGCGGGCTACGAGGGTTTCCCTCGTCCGATACAAACCGATGGAGAGGATGACGAGACCCCGATGCAGCTTGGCCAATGCAAAAATTGGCCGATCCTGTGGCCGAAAAATCTTGTTCGTGTCGAGGTGGCCGGGAGCACACCAACGGGACCTCAGGAAGGTATGACCACAACACCACCTACACAAGTACAACCATCATCTATGCTGCTTGCTGAGATCGAGAGACATGAGGAAGGAGGGCCAACCATTCCGGCAGATGATGCTATCTGCCCCATGGAAGAGGATATGGATCATGACATGGAGGAGGCCGATGACCTAACTAGTATTTCAATACTGCCTTTGACAACAAAGTAACAATGAGTCAACCATATGAATATGAGATGCATGTACCAAAGCCGGAACGTCCTCGGGAGTGTAATAAGTCTTTGTTCATGCAATCCTCGCAGGACACGCCTCCAGATGCCGGCTCCACCCAAGCTCAACTAATTAGCCAGAGTCGTCCAATGCTGAGCCCGACAACACTAGGGATGGTGCTCAGGGAGGGTCTGACAGACCCACCAGCACCTGAGCCCACCAAGAAGAAGCAGAGGAAGAGACCGACGGCGAGAAAATCCAATGAAGCTGGCAATGTTGGTTCTAGCAGCCAGCCGCCTTCAACCAAGGTTGACCGTGTATCGATGAAACATGCACCATTAATCCATGTCGCAGGAGAGCCAATGGTACCGGCGCATGCACTAGCTGCCATAGCAGGGGATCTTAGGAGACACCATGACCATGTGCTTTCGACAGAGAGAAGCCTCCTCGCCTCGGATGATCCAGGATACCCACTTTATACGGTTCATGTGCCGAGCAGTTGCAAGATGTATGTCCACACATGCCCCGCGGACCTCTTCTTCCTGAGGTTTGATTACATCTTCCAGATGTTTCAAATGAGGACACTCGATTTTACGTTCGTTCGCCTGTATGTGCTGCACATGAACTACATCGTCAGGAGAGAGCAAGTCACCGGTCTTGTGGCCGCGGACCCATACTACATGCATGAGGGCTTCTTGTCAATCAACGACGCCAACCGTCAATATGCGAGTCAGTACATCGAAGAATTCTTGGTCAGCAACAAGGACAAAGAAACGACTCTCCTACCTTATCATCCCAGGTATAAGTCATTCGCGGATAGCACTATAACACATATGTGCATTTCAATAGTTACTTTGCACGCATGGAGGCTAACTTGATCATGTATTTTGCGCAGCGGGGGGTGTCGTGCCGTTCTCATCGTTCTTTACCCGCGTTACTCCCGCGCTCTATATTTGGACCCGTCGAAGAACATACAGAAGAAAGATTACACACACATAAAGTATGTTCTGGACAGAGCTATGCCGGGCTTCAGCATGCGGGGTGGCTACATCCAATGCAAAAAAACAAATAAGGCCGGGCTTTGTTTCGGCCACAAGACTGACTTCTGTTGAATCCAGCAACCGGCAAGAAGTGAGAATGATGGATTCTACGTCATCCATATAATGATGGAGTACAGAAGGGATGTGCAATCATTTTGCATGAAATCTTCATCCGATAGCCATATCCAGAGATGGGCCGAAGCCTTTGGAGCCATGCCGGATAATCAACTTCAAAATGATTTCTACCGGATCCAGCAAGAAATTGCGTCCATCATCATGAAAGATGTCCTCGGAGAGAATGGGATGTTCTACGGTGGCCCAATATCGCGAGCTGACGTCCGAACCCTCATTGCCCTACAGCGTCAGGACATGACGCCTTTCACTAAGCTTGGCTCCACCCTTCCGGATATGGATAGATGGGAAGAGTGCATAACTTAAAAAAATTGTCTGTTTAGTTACTTGTTACTTTCTGTACGATGAAACTCCGAATCTCTCAGTACAACGAAACTATTAGATGTATGGTGCTGCGCTCTAGTTAATTACTTTCGGTATGATGAAATTTGTTAACTATGTTTACTATATATGTTGCTTCTATTTCATAACTGTTTCGTTGAATTCGCTTCATGATATATATATATATATATATGTGTGTGTGTGTGTGTGTGTGTGTGTGCACCTCTGGCAGGTATATAGATCAACGATGGTGAGGAAGTGGTATGCCGTGTATGTAGGGCATGTTCCGGGTGTGTATGATGAGTGGCCAGAGTGTCAGGCCCAAGTCTCTGGCTTCTCCGGCGGAAGCCAGAAAGGGTTTGATAGCAGAGCGGAAGCCGAAGCTAGTTACTTGTGATTCATAGCACAACAGGGGATTCAGAACCAGCGCCGCTGCAAAAACTACTACATAATACCTCTTTTGATCATCGTGATCGCTCTTATCTCGTATGTCATAGTTTAGGTACATGATGAAACTTGCGTCTACGGTGACAAAAGAGACATGTGATCATTAACTTGTATCGCTATTTCAAGATGATGATGAGATCGACATCATTTGTGTTGAGACTATGTTGATATGATGAGACTATGTTGTACCACTTCGATGATGATGATGAGACATTCCTTTTTCATATAGTTTCAGTGTATGTGTATGTTGTAATTGTATAAAACCTGTAAAAATACGAATACAACAACATAAAAAAAGAAAATACTAGCAGTAGCGTGGGGTATTGGAGTAGTAGCAGCGCTGCTTACCAGTAGCCTTGGTTGTAGGGGCACGCTACTAGTATTAGCAGTAGCGATGGACAGAGGTGCGCTACTACTAGATATAGATAGCAGTAGCGCTGGTTCAAACAAGCGCTACTGCTAAAAAATAGTTGTAGCATCGTAGCAGTAGCGCGCCTGCCCGCGCTACTAATAGCCAAAAACCCAGCACTACTGGTAAGGGTTTTCCTACTAGTGGAAGTATCTCCGGGACCTCTCGGTAATGCACATCACTATAAGCCTTGCAAGCAATGTGACTAATGAGTTAGTTATGGGATGTTGCATTACGGAACGAGTAAAGAGACTTGCCGGTAACGAGATTGAACTAGGTATTGAGATACCGACGATCGAATCTCGGGCAAGTAACATATCGATGACAAAGGGAACAACGATGTTGTTATGTGGTTTGACCGATAAAGATATTCGTAGAATATGTAGGAACCAATATGAGCATCCAGGTTCCGCTATTGGTTATTGACAGGAGACATGTCTCAGCCATGTCTACATAGTTCTCGAACCCGTAGGGTCGGCACGCTTAACCTTCGGTGACGATCGGTATTATTAGTTTATGTGTTTTGATGTACCGAAGGTACTTCAGAGTCCCATATATGATCACAGACATGACGAGGAGTCTCGGAATGGTCGAGACATAAAGATTGATATATTGGAAGGCTCTGTTTGGACATCGGAATGGTTCCGGGTGAGTTCGGGCATTTACCGGAACCCCCGGGGAGTATATGGGCCTTAATGGGCCTTAGTGGGAGAGAAGAGAAGGCAGCCTAGGAGCGGGCGCCCCCAAGCCCAATCTGAATTGGGTGAGGGGGCCGCCCCCCCCCCCCCCCCTCCTTTCTCCTTCCCCTCTTCCTTCTATTCCTAGTGGGACTAGGAAAAGGGAGAGTCCTACTCCTACTAGGAGGAGGACTCCTCCCCCCTTGGCGCGCCTAGAGAGGGCCGGCCGGCCTCCCCCTTCCTCCTTTATATACGTGGGGAGGGGGCACCCTAGAACACATAAGTTGATCTCTTAGCCGTGTGTGGTGCCCCTGTCCACAGATTTCCACCTTGGTCATATCGTTGTAGTGCTTAGGCGAAGCTCTGCGTCGGTAACTTCATCATCACCGTCATCATGCCATCCTGCTGACGAAGCTCTCCCTCGACACTCAGCTAGATCTAGAGTTCATGGGACGTCACCAAGCTGAAAGTGTGCAAATCGCGGAGGTGCCGTACCTTCGGTGCTAGGATCGGTCGGATCGTGAAGACGTATGACTACATCAACCGCGTTGTCATAACGCTTCCGCTTACGGTCTACGAGGGTACGTGGACAACACTCTCCCCTCTCGTTGCTATGCATCACCTAGATGGATCTTGCGTGTGCGTAGGAATTTTTTTGAAATTACTGCGTTCCCCAACAGTGGCATCCGAGCCAGGTCTATGCGTAGATGTTATATGCACGAGTAGAACACAAAGGAGTTGTGGGCGTGGGTATATACATATTGCTTGCCGTCACTAGTTGATTCTTGATTCAGCGGTATTGTTGGATGAAGCGGCTCAGACCGACATTACGCGTACGCTTACGCGAGACTGGTTCTACCGACGTGCTTCGCACACAGGTGGCTAGTGGGTATCAGTTTCTCCAACTTTAGTTGAATCGGATTCAATGAACATGGTTCTTTCTGAAGATCAAAAAGCAATCACTATACCGCGTTGTGGTTTTTGATGCGTAGGTAAGAACGGTTCTTGCTCAGCCCGTAGCAGCCACGTAAAACTTGCAACAACAAAGTAGAGGACGTCTAACTTGTTTTTGTAGGGCATGTTGTGATGTGATATGGTCAAGACATGATGCTAAATTTTGTTGTATGAGATGATCATGTTTTGTAACAGAGTTATCGGCAACTAGCAGGAGCCATATGGTTGTCACTTTATTGTATGAAATGCAATCGCCATGTAGTTGCTTTACTTTATCACTAAGCGGTAGCAATAGTCGTAGAAGCAATAGTTGGCGAGACGACAACGATGCTTCGATGGAGATCAAGGTGTCAAGCCGGTGACGATGGTGATCATGACGATGCTTTGGAGATACAGATCAAAGGCACAAGATGATGATGGCCATATTATATCACTTATATTAATTGCATGTCATGTTTATCCTTTATGCATCTTATTTTGCTTAGTACAACGGTAGCATTATAAGATGACCTCTCACTAAATTTCAAGGTACAAGTGTTCTACCTGAGTATGCACCGTTGCTACAGTTCGTCGTGCCGAGACACCACGTGATGATCGGGTGTGATAAGCTCTACGTTCACATACAACGGGTGCAAGCCAGTTTTGCACACGCGGAATACTCGGGTTAAATTTGACGAGCCTAGCATATGCAGATATGGCCTCGGAACACTGAGACCGAAAGGTCGAGCGTGAATCATATAGTAGATATGATCAACATAGTGATGTTCACCATTGAAAACTACTCCATCTCACGTGATGATCGGACATGGTTTAGTTGATATGGATCACGTGATCACTTAGACGATTAGAGGGATGTCTATCTAAGTGGGAGTTCTTAAGTAATTTGATTAATTGAACTTTAATTTATCATGAACTTAGTACCTGATAGTATTTTGCATGTCTATGTTGTTGTAGATAAATGGTCCGTGCTGTTGTTCTATTGAATTTTAATGCGTTCCTAGAGAAAGCTAAGTTGAAAGATGATGGTAGCAATTACACGAACTAGGTCCATAACTTGAGGATTATCCTCATTGCTACACAAAAGAATTATGTCCTGGAAGCACCGCTAGGTGAAAAACCTGTTGCAGGAGCAACACCAGATGTTATGAACGACTGGCAGAGCAAAGCTGATGACTACTCGATAGTTCAATGTGCCATGCTTTATGGCTTAGAACCGGGACTTCAACGACGTTTTGAACGTCATGGAGCATATGAGATGTTCCAGGAATTGAAGTTAATATTTCAAGCAAATGCCCGGATTGAGAGATATGAAGTCTCCAATAAGTTCTATACACTACACTACAACACTGATGTAAGGACAGAAAAACTGCCGGGAGAAAGCACTTTCAAGGGCAGATAAACTGCCAGGACAGTGTTTCCCCCGGCAGATAGAACCGCCACGAGAACGGCTGCCGGGGATAACTTCTCCCGGCATATAATTTTTTGCCGGCAGTTTCTTTGCCCTTGTCCGTCTATTTGCCGGCAGTTTGTTTTCTCCCAACAGATTGGTCAAAGTACATGATGCCTGCAGAAGCTCGTTTACCCGGCAATTTTTATGCCGGCACATAGATTTCACTACCAAATAGTTATAGGCATCCCTAATGTAATATTCATTCATTATGTTCAAACAATCAGTACATATTACACAATTTATACATACGCTTCACTCAAAGTAACATGTCTCATCCATACACTTCAATCAAAGTAACATGTCTCATCCATACACTTCAATCAAAGTAACATGTCTCATTCATACACTTCACTCCAAAACCTTAAAGTCAATTCAATAAATTAACATAACAACCATATATATATAAGCAGGTTGTGCCACAAAAGGTACAACACATATATGTTTCTACATGTGTGCCACAAAAGAACATATGTTTCTGGGGTGCCACACAACCAAAATGAGCATATTGTGGCCTAACAACCGGCAAAATGAGCAGAGCAAGTGTATAGGTTCCACAAACAAAGCATAATCACTCTTCCATATCTTCAACAGCTTAAAGATCTTCCGAATCTCCCAAATCTTCAGCAGCTTGAAGATCTTCGAAACCCCCATCAACTTCTATAGGGAAACCTGCAACAAATAAGAAACTCAAAATGGAGCTCTCGTTTCAGATTTTAAATTAGCACATTAAAGATTTTGACATGCTGCAGTTTAACTCATCGGCATAAATAGAACTCTTCTAAATGTGCATCACTTCATCATCACTGTAAGCAATGTTACATCATTAGATCAAGCAGGAATTGTTTGAAGTACACATACAATATCTTCATGTGCAAATAAGGAAAACAGGAACCTGTACAATTGACTTGCAAAAGCAATGACTAAAACTGAGTTAAACATGTATAGCATCATCTCTGGAGTTAATTTAGTACTCTTGAGTTCGAATCAATTTTTTTGCACTGAGTTAAACTCTACAAATAGGCAACACTCTATACAGTACTATTTTGAACAAATAGTCAAAGCTGTGTACAAATAGGCAAAACTCTGTACTATACACAATACGGTAGTGCAGGTAGGCAAAACTCTGTACTATACAGAGTACAACAGTACAAATAGGCAAAACTCTGCGCAAATAGGCAGGGGCAGGCCCACATCAATTTTAAAAACTACGTATATATAGTGTATATCATATGTATATAGAAGAAAAAACTAATGAAATAACCGTTGGTTACTGATTTCTCTCTGTATCTCATGCATCTTAGCTTGTGTTTAATAGAATTCATTGAAGAGAATACCCTCTAACAGTGTAGCAAGCCAAAACTAATACTGGGATCAATTTTACACGCCATAACAAGGCTGAAATTATGTACTGTACATAGTAGAGTTTAACACTGAGTTCTAGCTCGAAGCCAAAAATCTGTCATGTGCAAATAGGCAAAACATGCTCAGTTCAAATCTTTCTTTTTCTTGCACTGAGATAAACATTTGTACAGAGTCTCCAGGAATGACAAGGTAATGCAGCACTGTACGCGTATACTGTGGGGTGAAAGGAAGCATCGAGGAACCGATTACTTGCGCCGACGGAACAAGTCAAGATTGCTGCTCTTGCCCACCTGCTCGGAAGTCGCTGGCAGCCGCCAAGCCACCCCGCCTCTCAGGTCAGGTCACTTCCCAAATTTATGAATTTCTTTACCCCATCAATATATGCTTGCGTACTTCTAGCTTTATCCATCCTACTCTTGTCAATTCTTGACCAGTTTCACTAAAATTGCCTAACATGCGACAGAAAGTATACTTCTATTAAGGAAAAAATGTAGTAACAAAATGCATATCACCCGTATCTAGTACAGGCAACAAGAAATACAATATGGAGAAGGAATGCCATCACACAACAGAATATAATGAACTGAAACATGTCATTTCAGAAAATACAAAAACCAAAATAGCAGTAAGAATGTCATCATCTATACCATAAAAGCACAGCACCTGTTCTGTACACATATCGTATTTCGCACAACACAAACAAAGATGGTTCTACTTTGGGCATCAACTAAACAACTTAGTCAGGTGGACTAAACAAGTGGACTGAAGACTTAAAATGATTAGCTTTCTTCTCAAATTAAAATGAACTCCATAGCTCAACTCAACAACTTAGTCAGGTGTCAGCGAATCTAATTAAGCTATGCACTTATTAATCAACAATGGTCCTTGTCCTTCGATCTGAAGGGCTACTAACAGTACTAGTGTTCATCTATGTTTATTTTTTAGTTCCATTTTTAGAACCATTTCAGGACTATTACACTTTTACACATTTCATAGCAGCACAAGCTAACAACTATATTAGATATTCCAAATTGCTGGCCTGCTCTTTTGGTGATGACAGTAGAACTAGCTCGGAAGAAAAAAGGCACAAAATATGAAATCTCACCTAACAAATAAAGGGGAAAAGGAGGCAGCGCTATTGATCCAGGGGAAGAACGTTGCGGAGGGTAGATGCTCTGTTGCTTCATTGCAGAGGACGTGGAGGATGTGGACCCGCAGGTTGGTGCTCGGTGAAGCTTGCCGGGAGGAGGCCTGCTCGGAGAGTACGCTAGCTCGCGATGAGGGAAGGCGTTCCACGGAGGATGGTGGTTGCTAGTGGAGTCGTTCGGCGAAAACTGTGTGCTAGCATGATAATAGGTGTCTGTATGTTTAGACAGTTCAATTCCAAAACTGGGATGCGTCTAACATGATTCAAAACCATACAATAAATGAGTGAATTAAAAACACGTGTTTGTGTTGATGCCTTCATGGCCATCAAATATAACTGTGTTACTATGTCGTAAAAAAAAGTTGAATTTCACCGGAAGAGCTTGATTAGAGCTTACATGCACACAGTTTCACTTCCAATATGACACATCCTTTCACAATTCAATTTCAAGAGGAGTTGTAGCTATAAGGTGTCACAATTGCAGTCCCGCTGAATATAAACCTTATTGCTGCTTTCAAAGCAAGTAGCTTTTGCCAGCATATTTTCAGACTTCCAGTGTGTATATATGTATAGCAAGATTAAAAAGCAATCAAAGGTGCGGCAATGGCAGTCCCATTGAATATAAATGGTATTGCTGCTTTCAAAGAAAGTAGCTTTTACTAGCATGTCTTTAGACTTTCAATGTGTATATATCAATAGCAAGATTACTATGGCTGGTTATAGTTTCATGAATGTTGATCCTTCTAGTACATTCAGGTTGTATAGAAAATAGTAAATACAACCAATTCTCACACATGAGGTGCTTCCTTTTTAAAAGAGCCCCAAGTTAAGAGGAAAAATATAGATGCATCAGTAACAAAATTATGCAAAGAGAAGCTTCCACACATGTATATGTTTAATCCCAAGTCCCACCATCAATCCATAAAAAGGATTTTCTGAAAGAAAATAGAACTGGCATAACTAAGGTAAAATTCACTTGTGTTCCTCTCAAATAAATCACTTGTTAACCAATGTGATGACTCTGTGTCTACAATCCTGTAGTTTCTAATTATTAGTGGTGAAAATCAGATTATATGTGTGAAGAGAAGCGTTACCACTCATGGAAATTTTGTGAGCAAGCTACTGTTTCTTTATTAGCTTGCAAGACTGTTGTTTCCTTCTTCTTTTTCCCTACGTTTTCTACTCACTTCCTCTGCAGTGGCAAAACAGAGAATCATATATATAATGTTAGATGATGAATATTTGCTAAGAAACAATGTGGCCAAATATAGGCACAAAAAAGCGAAGTGTCAGCTCTCCAAGCTCACGAACAGACAAAAGTTCAGAGGCCATGGTGGCTGGCTGTCCATGGTAGCAGGAACAAAATCGACCAAACAATAAGTTGGGAATAACTCCCATCAAACAAAAAAGAATAACAGCCTCACCTCCTCTGAGCAGCTGACAAATTCGACAGAAACCAAAACAGATCTGAAGGAAGGCCACCTGTATCGGGTTTCCACCATGATGGATCTGAGCAGCGTGGTGTGCCGGCGTAGTGAAGAGCGGGCACAGCTCTTGCCGCTGGGTGGAGGAAGCAGTGGCGGGGATCCCGTCGGTCCTCGTCAGCGCCGAGCCGTGGAGGGCCGCGGAGAATAGGAGCGCGACAGCATGGTGGTGGCGCGACGACCCTGAGACAGCGGAGGAGCCAAGCAGCAACGGTTCCTCCAGCGCTTGTCATCGCCACGCTCGCAGGCCAATGGAGGAGGCTCGGACTTCTCCGCGGGGTCTGGTGCGGGAGAGGTGGGCGACATCGACGGATCGACCTCGACACACCGTCGGTGGTGTCGAAGGGAGGGAGCCGAGGATTCGACCTCGCACGACTATGGAAGGAGGCGACGTCGACCTCGACGCACCGGGCGCCATCGACACCGATGGGGGTCATCGTCGGCGGTGGAGATCTAAGGCGGACGAGGACGGGGGCGGGGGCGGCGGCGTTGGTGTGGGAGAGGACAGTGTGGATGAGGGTTCGATTTGCGGAAGACCTTTGGGGCGGCGGCTATTTGGTGCAAACTTTTCGCGGGCCTCTCGCGCGGTACGCGCGCAACTGGGCCAATTTCAGTCTCGCGCCCTACAGACACTCCGGCAGATAGTGGGCCATAGTTTAGTTGTGACGGCAGACACTGTGTCCTTACAAACAAAAATCGTTGCCGGCAGTTTGTGCGCCCTCGTTCCTACACTTCTGGTGGCAGTTTATTGCCCTTAAGTATTTCTACCGGCAGTAACGACATCCCTGGCAGATGGTTTGTCTTTAACCCACTATTTATCCCGGCAGTTAACTGCCCCTAATTAAGTGTTGTGGTGTAGTGTATAGCTGCAAAATGGAGGAGAATAGTTCTGTCAATGAACATATACTCAGAATGTCTGGGTACTACAACCACTTGACTCAGCTGGGAGTTAATCTTCCTGATGATAGTGTCATTGGCAGAGTTCTTCAATCACTGCCACCAAGCTACAAGAGCTTCATGATTAACTATAATATGCAAGGGATGGATAAGATGATTCCCGAGCTCTTCGCAATGCTAAAGACTGCGGAGGTAGAAATCAAGAAAGAGCATCAAGTGTTGATGGTCAACAAGATCACCAGTTTCAAGAAAAAGGGTAAAGGGAAGAAGGGGAACTTCAAGAAGAACGGTAAACAAGTTGCTGCTCAAGTGAAGAAGCCCAAGTCTGGATCTATGCCTGAGACTGAGTGCTTCTACTTCAAAGGGACTAGTCACTGGAAGCAGAACTGCCCCAAGTATTTGGCGGAAAAGAAGGATGGCAAAGTGAAAGGTATATTTGATATACATGTTATTGATGTGTACCTTACTAATGCTCGTAGTAGCGCCTGGGTATTTGATACTGGTTCTGTTGCTAATATTTGCAACTCGAAACAGGGGCTACGAATTAAGTGAAGATTGGCTAAGGACGAGGTGACGATGCGTGTGGGTAATGGTTCCAAAGTCGATGTGATCGCCGTCGGCACGCTACCTCTACATCTACCTTCAGGATTAGTTTTAGACCTAAATAATTGTTATTTGGTGATAGTGTTGAGCATGAACATTATATCTAGATCTTGTTTGATGCGAGACGATTATTCATTTAAATCAAAGAATAATGTTTGTTCTATTTATATGAGTAATATCTTTTATGGTCATGCACCCTTGATGAGTGGTCTATTTTTACTAAATCTTGATAGTACTGATACACATGTTCATAGTATTGAAACCAAAAGATATAAGTTTAATAATTATAGTGCAACTTATTTGTGGCACTGCCGTTTAGGTCATATTGGTGTAAAGCGCATGAAGAAACTCCATGCTGATGGACTTTTGGACTCACTTGATGCTTGCGAACCATGCCTCATGGGCAAGATGACTAAGACTCCGTTCTCCGGAACAATGGAATGAGCAACAGACTTATTAGAAATAATACATACTGATGTATGCGGTCCGATGAGTGTTGATGCTCGTGGCGGGTATCGTTATTTTCTTACCTTCACAGATGATTTGAGCGGATATGAGTATATCTACTTGATGAAACATAAGTCTGAAACATTTGAAAAGTTTAAAGAATTTCAGAGTGAAGTGGAAAATCATCGTAACAAAAAAACTAAGTTTCTGCGATCTGATCATGGAGGTGAATATTTGAGTTATGATTTTGGTCTTCATTTGAAACAATGCGGAATAGTTTCGCAACTCACGCCAGCTGGAACACCACAGCGTAATGGTGTGTCCGAACGTCATAACCGCAGTTTATTAGATATGGTGCAATCTATGATGTCTCTTACTGATTTACCACTATCGTTTTGGATTATGCTTTAGAGACGGCTGCATTCACGTTAAATAGGGCACCATCAAAATCCGTTGAGACGACACCTTATGAACTATGGTTTGGCAAGAAACCCAAGTTGTTGTTTCTTAAAGTTTGGGGCTGCGATGCATATGTGAAAAAGCTTCAACCTGATAAGCTCAAACCCAAATCGGAGAAATGTGTCTTCATAGGATACCCAAAGGAGACTATTGGGTACACCTTCCATCATAGATCCGAAGGCAAGATATTCGTTACTAAGAATGGATCCTTTTTAGAGAAGGAGTTTCTCTCAAAAGAAGTGAGTGGGAGTAAAGTAGAACTTGACGAGGAATTGTACCTACTCCCTTACTGGAAAGTAGTTCATCACATAAATCAGTTCCAGTGATTCCTACACCGGTAAGTGAGGAAGCTAATGATGATGATCATGAAACTTCTGATCAAGTTACTACCGAACCTCGTAGATCAACCAGAGTAAGATCCGCACCAAAGTGGTACGGTAATCCTGTTCTGGAGGTCATGCTACTAGACCATGACGAACCTACGAACTATGAGGAAGCGATGATGAGCCCAGATTCCGCAAAATGGCTTGAGGCCATGAAATCTGAGATAGGATCCGTGTATGAGAACAAAGTGTGGACTTTGGTTGACTTGCCCGATGATCAGCAAGCCATAGAGAATAAATGCATCTTCAAGAAGAAGACTGCCGCTGACGGTAATGTTACTGTCTACAAAGCTCGACTTGTTGCGAAAGGTTTTTGACAAGTTCAAGGAGTTGACTACGATGAGACCATCTCACCCGTAGCGATTCTTAAGTCCTTCCGAATCATGTTAGCAATTGTTGCATTTTATGATTATGAAATTTGGCAAATGGATGTCAAAACTGCATTCATTAATGGATATCTTAAAGAAGAGTTGTATATGATGCAACCAGAAGGTTTTGTCGATCCGAAAGGTGCTAACAAAGTATGCAAGCTCCAGCGATCCATTTATGGACTGGTGCAAGCCTCTCGGAGTTGCAATATACGCTTTGATAGTGTGATCAAAGCATATGGTTTTATACAGACTTTTGGAGAAGCCTGTATTTACAAGAAAGTGAGTGGGAGCTCTGTAGCATTTCTGATATTATATGTAGATGACATATTGTTGATCGGAAATGATACGAAATTTCTGAATAGCATAAAAGGATACTTGAATAAGAATTTTTCAATGAAAGACCTCGGTGAAGCTGCTTATATATTGGGCATCTTAATTGGACTTTCACAAAGCACATACCTTGATAAAGTTTTGAAGAAGTTGAAAATGGATCAAGCAAACAAAGGGTTCTTGCCTGTGTTACAAGGTGTGAAGTTGAGTCAAACTCAATGCCCAACCACTGCAGAAGATAGAGAGAAAATGAAAGCCATTCCCTATGCTTCAGCTATAGGTTCTATCATGTATGCAATGCTGTGTACCAGACCTGATGTGTGCCTTGCTATTAGTTTAGCAGTGAGGTACCAAAGTAATCCAGGAGTGGATCACTGGACAGCGTTCAAGAAAATCCTGAAATACCTGAAAAGGACTAAGGATATGTTTCTCATTTATGGAGGTGACAAAGAGCTCGTCGTAAACGGTTACGTCGATGCAAGCTTTGACACTAATCCAGATGACTCTAAGTCCGGATACATGTTTTTATTGAATAGTGGAGTTGTCAGTTGGTGCAGTTCCAAGCAGAGCGTCGTGGTAGGATCTACGTGTGAAGCGGAATACATAGCTGCTTCGGAAGCAGCAAATGAAGGAGTCTGGATGAAGGAGTTCATATCCGATCTAGGTTTCATACCTAGTGCATCGGGTCCAATGAATATCTTTTCTGACAATACTGGTGCAATTGCCTTGGCAAAGGAATCCAGATTTCACAAGAGAACTAAGCACATCAAGAGACGCTTCAATTCCATCCGCGATCTAGTCAAGGAGGGAGACATAGAGATTTACAAGATACATACGGATCTGAATGTTGTAGACCCATTGACTAAGCCTCTCTCACGAGCAAAACATGATCAGCACCAAGACTCCATGGGTGTTAGAATCATTACAATGTAATCTAGATTGTTGACTCTAGTGCAAATGGGAGACTGAAGGAAATATGCCCTAGAGGCAATAATAAAGTTGTTATTTATATTTCCTTATATCATGATAAATGTTTATTATTCATGCTAGAATTGTATTAACCGGAAACTTAATACATGTGTGAATATGTAGACAAATAGAGTGTCACTAGTATGCCTCTACTTGACTAGCTCATTAATCAAAGATGGTTAAGTTTCCTAGCCATGGACAAAGAGTTGTCATTTGATGAATGGGATCACATTACTAGAGAATGATGTGATTGACTTGACCCATCCGTTAGCTTAGCACGATGATCGTTTAGTTTACTGCTATTGCTTTCTCCATAACTTATACATCACTATTGCAGGATGTTGCTAACGCGACACTACGATCAGAGACCCTTCGAGAAACTGTGTGCGATGCAATAATCGCAAATGGTGTTGTATGAAAACCGTCAGAAATGTATAAAACGTTTGTGATGATGGATGCATCAAACACAGTTCAGGTTTTAGTTGCGTGTGCGATGAAGGGCATACCGTTCAGTTCAATTAACTGTTTGCGATGAGGAGGAACAAAAGATACGGGTAGCCATATGAAGGCATGTGCGATACACATCATACGGTTCACTCGGATGGACTGTTTGTGATTAGGCAACACAAAAGAAACGGTCAGCCAGATCAAGGTGTGTGTGATTGAGGGCATACGCTTCAGAAGGATTAACTATTTGCGATTAGGCAATAGAACAGAAATAGGTCAGCCAGATCAAAGTGTTTGCGATTGATGGCATACACTTCACATGGATGAACTGTTCGCGATTAGCCACAAGAAACTGAAACAGTTAGATAGATCAACGTGTGTGCACTAGACGGGCACACACATTCTAATTAAAAGAACCATGCGTGATGGTGCTGACATTGCCTATTGCGGTGCACCCTATGGTGCAAATGCCACGTACGCGGCCGAGAAGGCGTACATGCCCATGTTACGCCTTCCAGGAATAGTGCCGAACTTATAACCGTCAGTAAATTTTGAGCATGCGTCCCATCACCATTTTTTTAGAAGAACAGGGAGGCCGCGTCCCGTCACATTCCAAATTGCAAACCTGTTCACAATGATCAAAACCTAAACAGTTTCCCACTTAGGAGTGTATTACTACTCGGGTATAAATACTACTACTCCAGGATGACTGCACGCATTCCCTCAACTCTTCATCCACAAAAACAAACAAGTCATTCATCATTGTTCCCTTGCATCTGCCATGGCCAGCATGAGTTCTGGGTCGAGAGATTGCCACCAGGGAGAGGCGAACCTGGAAGTGGAAGCACGAGAGATGTCCCGCCTTGCCGCGAAAGCAGCCAACATGTCCCGCCACACGGCCGTAGCAGTAGAGAGGTCCCGCCGAAGCATCACGGAGGTCCCTCCGCGCCGTTGATGCAGCAGACTTGTGCGGCCGCGCCATGGAAGCAGAAGAGATGTCCCGCCGCGCCGTGAATGCAGCAAGGATCTCCTCCCGCGCCGCGGTGGCCTGGGAAAATGTCTCGCGGGCAAGCAAGGAATCTTACAGGAGCATGCGTGCCCTCGTCCTTAGGCAGATGGATCAGATCTTTAGGTGGGCGAGGTTGCAGGATGACCTGAAAGCCTCGTTTGAACAGTCTACCAGCGTCATCCGACAACTAAATGAGAGCAATGCGAAGCTCCAGGCCGAGCGCGACCTGCTGAGGGTGAAGATCGTCGGAAGTGCGAGGCAGCAGGAGCAGACCACTGCCTTGTTGGAGAGGACCGATGTCATCATCGAGAAACTTATGAACGAGAATGCCATGCTGTGCATCGAGCGTAGAAGGATGGTGGAGGAATACGTGGATGCTCTCAAGCAGCATCTTGAGGACAAGAAAGAGCTCATTGCCGCACGCCGCGGAGACTAGTTCCCGCGGCCTGCAGCAACGCATCAACAAAGTAGAGATCAACGAGTCAGATCGTTGCCTTCCTTCTTCTTTTGCCCTTGTGTATTTAGGGCGTTGCCGCATGTGGCTTTTTTATTATGTTCTAAATATGTAAGATAATTATTATCCACTGTCATCGTCCTTATATTCATCATGCTTGCTATAAGTCGCAGTCGATGCTATATAGGTCCGTCGGATCTTACATCAAGATCTGTGCAAAACTTTCTTTTCAAAGTTTCATTTTTGTTTCTTAAATCTCAGTCTAGTGAGACATATAGCCACGCCGTAGAATAGGTGCTCGGGCGCCATTAATGGGGACGTTGGGAGGGAGGTGCGCGGCGGGTAGCGGTGAAAGGGCTCTCCTCCCGGGTAGCGGTGAAAGGGGTCTAATCGCACGCCTCCTATACTCAAATAGCTACCCCACACGGCACCTCCTAGCCAATAAAAAAATGGGACGTGTGGCGGCATGTAATTGGTAAGTAGAACGCCCACGGGTACAATAATACTTGTGTTTCGATTTGTAACGTGACAACACTCGTTCCAAAATGACTTTGTTGTTTGTTATTGTGTGCGCCTTGGCAAATCGGACAGAAAAATTACCACAGCATGTTGGTGCCATGTCATGACACCATGCCAAGTTTCATGATTTTCAGGCGTGTTTTTGGATTTACAGGAATTAAAAAACCAAGTTTCTCAATCTTTCCGGCTGAGCCACGATGCCTAGATGTTTGAATTTCATTCCCATCTCTTGCATAGGACATGGAAATTCACCCAAGGACACACATGTGGTTTTTCAAACAACTTTGGTGCACTGGAGCCCGTGCTTGTAGTTCAAATTTGAATTATGCACATTAAATGCGCATAAACTCAATTAATGCATAAAAATGCCAAACGAATCCAGAATAATTCCAAAATTTAGCATGATACTTATATTTGGTCTAATCTGCCTATGTAAAAAAAATTAAGGCGGGAGAAGGCAGTGTACTATGTCGTTTCGCACATGAAGGTGGCACGTTCCTTCTCGGAACCACAAGCCTTCTTGACGGAAGCTCCGGTTTGCAAGAAGCTTACACCAAAGCTTGTCCCAATTCGGCCAAAAAAATTACGGCAACATGTTGGTGCTATGTCATGACACCATGCCAAGTTTCATGATTTCCAGGCATGTTTTGGATTTACAGGAATTAAAAAACCAAGTTTCTCAATCTTTCCGGGCGAGGCATGATGTCCAGATGTTTGAATTTCATTCCCATCTCTTGCATGAGACCTAGAAATTCACCCAAGGACACACATGTGGTTTTTCAAACAACTTTGATGCACTGGAGCCTGTGATTATAGTTCAAATTTGAATTATGCACATTAAATGCGCATAAACTCAATTAATGCATAAAAATGCCAAACGAACCCGAAATAATTCGAAAATTTAGCACGATACTTCTATTTGGTCTAATCTGTCTGTGTAAAAAAATCAAGGCGAGAGAAGGCAGTGTAGTATGTCGTTTCGCACACGGAGGTGGCCGTTCCCTCTCGGTACCACGAGCCTTCTTGGCGGAAGCTCCAGTTTGCAAGAAGCTTACACCAAAGCTTGTCCCAATTCGGCCAAAAAAATTACCACAACATGTTGGTGCCATGTCATGACACCATACAAAGTTTCATGATTTTCAGGCGTGTTTTGGATTTACAAGAATTAAAAAACCAAGTTTCTCAATCTTTCTGGCTGAGCCACGACGCCCAGATGTTTGAATTTCATTCCCATCTCTTGCATGGGACCTAGAAATTCACCCAAGGATGCACATCTGGTTTTTCAAACAACTTTGGTGCACTGGACCATGTGCTTGTAGTTCAAATTTGAATTATGCACATTAAATGCGCATATGCTCAATTAATGCATAAAAATGCCAAACAAACCCAGAATAATTCCAAAATTTAGCACGATACTTCTATTTGGTCTAATCTGCCACTGTAAAAAAATTAAGGTGGGAGAAGGCAATGTACTTATGTCGTTTCGCACACGGAGGTGGCACATTCCCTCTCGGAACCACGAGCCTTCTTGACGGAAGCTCCGATTTGCAAGAAGTTTACACCAAAGCTTGTCCCAATTCGGCCAAAAAAATTACTCAAACATGTTGGTGCCATGTCATGACACCATGCCAAGTTCATGATTTTCAGCCATGTTTGGATTTACAGGAATTAAAAAACTAAGTTTCTCAATCATTCCGGCCGAGCCACGATGCCCAGATGTTTGAATTTCATTCCCATTTTCTTGCATGGGACCTATAAATTCACCCAAAGACACACATGTGATTTTTCAACAAACTTTGGTGTATTGGAGAAGGTGCTTGTAGTTCAAATTTGAATTATGCACATTAAATGCCCAGACACTCAATTAATGCATAAAAATGCCAAACAAACCCGGAATAATTCCAAATTTAGACACGACACTCATTTACTAGTTGCATGTTCACTGTATGTAAATGTTCTAGCAATTCAAATACCATCCTTTCCCTCTGTAACACCATTTTGTCTTTAAAAACATAATGAAAAAACCAGGTATACCACAAACAGTTTACTAGAAAGAATCGTGTGGGATGCGATATAAAATATCTTGGTGCACCATCTTGTCTAGCTTACGCATGAAGCTTCGTCGTCTACAGTCCACCGCCCCCGCTTGAACCACACTTGCGCGCCAGTTTCTCACGGCACCGAGTGAATTTTTTTGCCACCGCGGAATATCTATCTCCCCGCCCCTCCCACCTACCAAAAGTCAGATTTCCACTGTTCCTCCTTGCTTTCCATGTTCAAACCTTCACTGCTACTTACTGGCAGCTCAGCCTCCTCGCCGGCTACCCTTCTTCTTGCAGTGCCGCCTCCGCGCCGGCTACCCTTCTTCTTGCAGCGCCGCCTCCTCGCCGGCGACCCTTCTTCTTGAAGCGCCGCCTCCTCGCCGGCGACCCTTCTTCTTGCCGTGCGGCCTCCTCACCGCTGACCCTTCTTCTTGCTGCGCGGCCTCGTCGATATGGTCAGGTAATCCACACCCCACCCACACCATCCTTCCCCTTTCCCATTCCACATGCCCCGACCGACAGAGCGACACCTTCCACCAAAATCACTGCCCCCTACTCCAATTAAGCGCCGCCCACAACCATTTTGCACGTAGTATAACGTGTAGCTCAGTAGCATGCGGCCGCACGCGCGAACGAGGTCGCTATGGCTGCCATGCGTGTCGACCGCCAGATCTTGGAGGAGCACCTCGTCTTCGAGGCCATCGTTGACACCGCCACGCGGTTGTCTATTTTAAAATACAGTTCATGATGTTTTCTCGAGGCCACTGCCAGTGCCTTCTAGTGATTTGTCCTCTGTAATGTTAATATGCAATCTGATGTTCAGTTAACAGTTTGGTCCTCTGAAATGTAATGTTCAGTTAACATTTTGGTCCAACAATTGCTACATTTCGTAGTACTGTTCTCAAGCATTCTTTGTTTTGTTAATTGTCTTATCTTCTCATACATGTTTCTACTCTGCAATGTCGTGCTCAGTTAACTATTTTGGTTCATTTGGTCTGCTGTCCATTTAACTGTTTGGTTCAGTTCTGCAATTTGGCTGTACTCAATACATATTCTACTAATAGTCTCAGTTAACCTGATCAAGATCTTCCTTATGTGTGTTGCAGTGAAACAATGGGAGACACTGTGGTTTACCATCGAGGTTTGTTCAAGCAGGGTCCTTTGGCTAATAGCACATTATTGTGTAGTTGCAGGAGTCATTCTAATATTTAGGTTTCTTACAATTTGGTCTTGCACATGTAGGTCCTGCTGTCATAGGCTTACACCCACTGTTCAACCCATTTTGCATATGGGGAAATGAGATGTCCATGAATATCAGTTAAGTCAAGAAACTCAGTAAGATTGTTAGGATGAAGAAACTTGTGACGAATAATAGCAAGATCTTTGTTTGCACAGTGAAGAAGACATCAGTCAACTATAGGATGGTACTAACTCTTTTACCTTGTTTTTACCCCTTGCGCCATTTCAAAATTTACAATAGTGATTTATGCATAGCTTTGTTTTCAGTACTTTTCAAAGCAGTTCACCGATGATTACCTCTCAAACCACCTGCATGGTCAAGAGGTGAGGAAGGTATTCATTCAACACCCACGGTACAATATTGAAGTCTTGCTGAAGAGGACGAAGGTTGGGCGGGCAATTATCCATAGCCACTAGCCTAAAGTAGCAAGGACATTCAACATCACTGAAGGCTCAATATTTGCCTTCCGCTTCTGTAGTTTCTCAGATGAGATTCATCTGTCTATTTACCGTGTATGATGCTACTTTCCAAAGGTTTTTGATGCTGCATGTGAAACTTGGTGATGTTGTGTAATGGCGTAACTTAGTGCCGAAGCTATATGATGTAATTCGATTATGAAATTTTGGTTGCTTTTATACGGATATGAAATATCTAGCGTGTTTTATAAGAAATATCAGTTTGATTAGTACATGGATTATCAATACTAGGCTAATTACCCTACTTATTGGGGTTTTCTATTGCAAACATTTACTCAGACAGCACCGTGGGCGATGAACTCAAACAACCCGCACAGTTTCTAGAAAGTAGGCGTGTTCGATCAACTAACAATCACACACGGCTTCTGGCAGCGAACTGTTTGCGTTAGGCCACCTTGCACAAACATTTCCACACAAAGAACTGTGTGGGATGTACATACCTACGGAAATGATTTTCTGGGATTCACCGTGTGGGATGTACATACCTACGGAAATGATTTTTGGGATTCACCGTGTGGGATGACATACCTACGGAAATGATTTCTGGGATTCAACGTGTGGGATGTGCATACCTACGGAAAGGATTTCTAGGATTCATCGTGTGGGATGTACATACCTACGGAAATGATTGGGTTTTAATGCCTCGCCTGATCGCACACGGCCCCAGCCTGGGTCCCAAGAGGGCCTATCCCCGATGATTTTTGGGTCGTGTGGGAAGGATCCCCCTATCGCCCATACTCACTTGGCGACGGTTCCAAGTGTCATCGCAGAAAGGGGTTAAAAACTATTTGTTTAGCACATCGTTGTACCAGTGCATGTTCCTATGACTATGAGATTATGCAACTCCCAAATACCAGAGGAACACTTAGTGTGCTATCAAACGTCACAACATAACTGGGTGACTATAAAGATGCTCTACAGGTGTCTTCGATGGTGTTGGTTGAGTTGGCATAGATCAAGATTAGGATTTGTCACTCCGTGTATCGGAGAAGTATCTCTGGGCCCTCTCGGTAATGCACATCACTATAAGCCTTGCAAGCAATGTGACTAATGAGTTAGTTACGGGATGTTGCATTATGGAACGAGTAAAGAGACTTGCCGATAACGAGATTGAACTAGGTATTAAGATACCGAAGATCGAATCTCGGGCAAAGTAACATACCGATGACAAAGGGAACACCGTATGTTGTTAAGCGGTTTGACCGATAAAGATCTTCGTAGAATATGTAGGAACAAATATGAGCATCTAGGTTACACTATTGGTTATTAACTGGAGATGAGTCTCGGTCATGTCTATGATACGTCCATTTTGCATCATGCTTTTATATCAATATTTATTGCATTATGGGTGTTATTACACATTATGTCACAATACTTATGCATATTCTCTCTTATTTTACAAGGTTTACATAAAGAGGGAGAATGCCGGCAGCTGGGATTCTGGGCTGGAAAAGGAGCAAATATTAGAGACCTATTCTGCACAGCTCCAAAAGTCCTGAAACTTCACGGAAGATGTTTTCCAAATATATAAAAAATACTGAGAGCAAGAACTTCACCAGGGGGGCCACACCCTGCCCACGAGGGTGGGGGGCGCGCCCTACCCCCTGGGCGTGCCCCCTACTTTGTGGGCCCCCTGGTGGCCCTCCGGTGGCCATCTTCTGCTATATGGAGTCTTTCGATGGGAAAAAAAAATCATAAGCCATCTTCTCGAATGAAACTCTGCCGCCACGAGGCGGAACCAATCTAGGGCTCTAGCGGAGCTGTTCTGCCAGGGAAACTTCCCTCCCGGAGGGGGAAATCATCGTCATCACCAACGCTCCTCTCATCAGGAGAGGGCAATCTCCATCAACATCTTCATCAGCACCATCTCATCTCAAAACCCTAGTTCATCTCTTGTACCCAATTCTTGTCTCTAAGTCCGGGATTGGTGCTAGTAGGTTGCTAGTAGTGTTAATTACTCCTTGTAGTTGATGCTAGTTGGTTTAATTGGTGGAAGATCATATGTTCAGATCCTATATGCATATTAATACCCCTCTGATTATGAACATGTTTATGCTTTGTGAGTAGTTACTTTTGTTCCTGAGGACATGGGAGAAGTCTTGCTATTAGTAGTCATGTGAATTTGGTTTTCGTTCGATATTTTGATGAGATGTATGTTGTCTCTCCTCTAGTGGTGTTATGTGAACGTCGACTACATGACACTTCGCCATTATTTGGGCCTAGAGGAAGGCATTGGGAAGTAATAAGTAGATGATGGGTTGCTAGAGTGACAGAAGCTTAAACCCTAGTTTATGTGTTGCTTCGTAAGGGGCTGATTTGGATCCATATGTTTCATGCTATGGTTAGGTTTACCTTAATACTTTTGTTGTAGTTGCGGATGCTTGCAATAGAGGTTAATCATAAGTGGGATGCTTTTCGAAGTAAGGGCATCACCCAAGCACCGGTCCACCCACATACCAAATTATCAAAGTACCAAACGCGAATCATATGAACGTGATGAAAACTAGCTTGACGATATTCCCATGTGTCCTCGGGAGCACTTTACATCATATAAGAGTTTGTCTAGGCTTGTCCTTTGCTACAAAAAGGATTGGGCCACATTGCTGCACCTTATTTACTTTTGTTACTTGTTGCTCATTACAAATTATCTTATCATAAAACTATCGGTTACCACTTATTTCAGTACTTGCAGAGAATACCTTGCTGGAAACCGCTTATCATTTCCTTCTGCTCTTCATTGGGTTCGACACTCTTACTTATCGAAAGGACTACGATAGATCCCCTATACTTGTGGGTCATCAAGACTCTTTTCTGGCGCAGTTGCCGGGGAGTGAAGCGCCTTTGGTAGGTGGAATTTGGTAAGGAAAAATTTATATAGTGTGCTGAAATTTACTATCACTTGTTACTATGGAAAGTGATCCTCTGAGGGGCTTGTTCGGGGTATCTTCACCCCGACCAGTAGAGCAAAGAGTTGCTCCTCAACCTACTGAACCTACTGAAAATGAAAATGGAAATGAAAATGCTTGCTTTGAAGTTCCTGCGGGTATGATAGAAAAACTGCTAGCTAATCCTTTTTTAGGAGATGGAACAAAACATCCTGATGAACATCTGATATATGTGGATGAAGTTTGTGGATTATTTAAGCTTGCAGGTGTATCCGGAGATGTTGCTAAGAAGAAGGTCTTCCCTTTATCTTTGAGGGGAGATGCATCGACATGGTATAGGTTATGTGATGATATGAGGTCTTGGAATTACAAACGATTGAAATTGGAATTTCATCACAAGTTTTATCCTATGCACCTTGTTCATCGTGATCGCAATTACATATATAATTTTTGGCCTCGCAAAGGAGAAAGCATCGCTCAAGCTTGGGGGAGGCTTAAATCAATGTTATATTCATGCCCCATTCATGAGCTCTCAAGAGAAATGATTATTCAAAATTTTTATGCTCGGCTTTCTGGTAACAATCGCAACATGCTTGATACTTCTTGTGCTGGCTCTTTTATGATGAAGACTATTGAATTCAAATGGGATTTATTGGAAAGAATTAAACGCAACTCTGAAGATTGGGACCTCGACGATGGTAAGGAGTCAGGTATGACACCTAGTTTTGATTGTGTTAAATCTTTTATCGATACCGATATTTTTCGTAAATTTAGCACTAAATGTGGACTTGACTCTGAGATAGTAGCTTCTTTTTGTGAATCTTTTGCTACCTATGTTGATCTCCCCAAGGAGAAGTGGTTTAAATATCATCCTCCCATAGAAGTAAAAGTAGCTGCACCTATTAAAGTTGAAGAAAAGACTTCACTTATAATGATCCTATTGTTCCTACTTCTTATGTTGAGAAACCACCTTTCCCTGTTAGGATAAAGGATCATGCTAAAGCTTCAACTGTAGTTCGTAAAAGCAATATTAAAACATATACACCTCCTGAGCAAGTTAAAGTTGAACCTAATATTGCTATTGTTAAAGATCTCTTGTCTGATAATATTGATGGGCATGTTATTTATTTCTGTGATGAAACTACTAGAATTGCTAAACCCTATGATAAAGATAAACCTAGACATGTGGTAGGCATGCCGGTTATTTCTGTTAAAATAGGAGATCATTGTTATCATGGCTTATGTGATATGGGTGCTAGTGCTAGTGCAATACCTTATTCCTTATATAAACAAGTTATGCATGATATTGCACGTGCTGAGATGGAAGATATTGATGTCACAATTAAACTTGCAAATAGAGATACTATTTCACCAATGGGAATTGTTAGAGATGTTGAAATCTTGTGTGGGAAAACTAAATATCCTGCTGATTTTCTTGTTCCTGGTTCCCCACAAGGTAGCTTTGTCCCATTATATTTGGTAGACCCTTCTTAAATACTGTTAATGCTACCATAGATTGTAAAAGAGATGTTGTTACTATCGGTCTAGATGATATGACTCATGAATTTAATTTTTCTAAATTCAGTAGACAACACCGTGAAGAAGAATTACCTAGTAAGGATGAAATTATTGGTCTTGCTTCTATTGCCGTACCTCCTAGTGATCCTTTAGAACAATATTTGCTAGACCATGAAAATGACATGTTTATGAATGAAAGAAGGGAATTAGATGAAGTATTATTTAAATAGGAACCTATTCTAAAAAACAATTTACCTGTTGAAATCCTAGGGGATCCTCCTCCACCCAAGGGTGATCCCGTGTTTGAGCTTAAACCGTTACCTGATACTCTTAAATATGCTTATCTTGATGAGAAAAAGATATATCCTGTTATTATTAGTGCTAACCTTTCAGAGCATGAAGAAGAGAGATTATTGAAAACTCTGAAGAAGCACCGTGCTGCTATTGGGTATACTCTTGATGATCTTAAGGGCATTAGTCCCACTCTATGTCAACATAAAATTAATTTGGAAGAAGATGCTAAACCAGTTCGTGATCATCAACGCCGGCTGAATCCTAAAATGAAAGAAGTGGTAATAAAGGAGATACTAAAGCTCCTTGAGGAAGGTATAATTTATCCCGTTGCTGATAGTCAGTGGGTAAGCCCTGTCCATTGTGTCCCTAAGAAGGGAGGTATTACTGTTGTTCCTAATGATAAAGATGAATTGATTCCTCAAATAATTATTACAGGTTATAGGATGGTAATTGATTTCCGCAAATTAAATAAGGCTACGAAAAAAGATCATTACCCCTTATCTTTTATCGATCAAATGCTAGAAAGATTGTCCAAACATACACATTTTTGCTTTCTAGATGGTTATTCTGGTTTCTCTGAAATACCTATGCCAGCCAAAGATCAATCAAAGACTACTTTTACATGCCCTTTTGGTACTTTTGCTTGTAGACGTATGCCTTTTGGTTTATGTAATGCACCTGCTACCTTTCAAAGATGCATGATGGCTATATTCTCTGACTTTTGTGAAAAGATTTGTGAGGTTTTCATGGACGACTTTTCCGTCTATGGATCTTCTTTTGATGATTGCTTGAGCAACCTTGATCGAGTTTTGCAGAGATGTGAATAAACTAATCTTGTCTTGAATTGGGAAAAGTGCCACTTTATGGTTAATGAAGGTATTGTCTTGGGTCATAAAGTTTCTGAAAGAGGTATTGAAGTTGATAAAGCCAAGGTTGATGCTATTGAAAAGATGCCATGTCCCAAGGACATCAAAGGTATAATAAGTTTCCTTGGTCATGCCGGTTTTTATAGGAGGTTCATTAAGGACTTCTCAAAAATCTCTCGGCCTCTGACTAATTTATTACAAAAAGATATACCATTTGTCTTTGATGATGATTGTGTAGAAGCATTTGAAATACTTAAGAAAGCATTGATCTCTGCACCTATTGTTCAGCCACCTGATTGGAATTTACCCTTTGAAATTATGTGTGATGCTAGTGATTATGCTGTAGGTGCTGTTCTAGGACAAAGAGTTGATAAGAAACTAAATGTTATTCAATATGCTAGTAAAACTCTAGACAATGCTCAAAGAAATTATGCTACTACTGAAAAAGAATTCTTAGCAGTTGTATTTGCTTGTGGTAAGTTTAGACCTTATATTGTTGATTCTAAAGTAACTATTCACACTGATCACGCTGCTATTAAATATCTTATGGAAAAGAAAGATGCTAAACCTAGACTTATTAGATGGGTTCTCTTGCTACAAGAATTTGATTTGCATATTGTTGATAGAAAGGGAGCTGAGAACCCCGTTGCAGACAACTTGTCTAGGTTAGAAAATGTGCTTGATGACCCACTACCTATTGATGATAGCTTTCCTGATGAGCAATTAAATGTCATAAATGCTTCTCATACTGCTCCATGGTATGCTGATTATGCTAATTACATTGTTGCTAAGTTTATACCACCTAGTTTCACATACCAGCAAAAGAAAAAGTTCTTCTATGATTTGAGGCATTACTTTTGGGATGACCCACATCTTTATAAAGAAGGAGTGGATGATGTTATTAGACGTTGTGTACCTGAGCATGAACATGAACAGATCCTACACAAGTGTCACTCCGAAGCTTATGGAGGACACCATGCTGGAGATAGAACTGCACATAAGGTACTGCAATCTGGTTTTTATTGGCCTACTCTCTTCAAGGATGCCCGTAAGTTTGTCTTATCTTGTGATGAATGTCAAAGAATTGGTAATATTAGTAGACGTCAAGAAATTCCTATGAATTATTCACTTGTTATTGAACCATTTGATGTTTGGGGCTTTGACTATATGGGACCCTTTCCTTCCTCTAATGGATATACACATATTTTAGTTGTTGTTGATTACGTTACTAAGTGGGTAGAAGCTATTCCAACTAGTAGTGCTGATCATAACACTTCTATTAAAATGCTTAAAGAAGTTATTTTTTCCAAGATTTGGAGTCCCTAGATATTTAATGACTGATGGTGGTTCACATTTTATTCATGGTGCTTTACGTAAAATGCTTGCTAAATATGATGTTAATCATAGAATTGCATCTCCTTATCACCCTCAGTCTAGTGGTCAAGTAGAATTGAGTGATAGAGAACTCAAATTAATTTTGCAAAAGACTGTTAATAGGTCTAGAAAGAATTGGTCCAAGAAACTAGATGATGCATTATGGGCCTATAGAACTGCATATAAAAATCCTATGGGTATGTCTCTGTATAAAATGGTCTATGGAAAAGCATGTCACTTACCTCTCGAACTAGAACACAAGGCTTATTGGGCTATTAAAGAACTTAATTATGATTTTAAACTTGCCGATGAGAAGAGGTTATTTGATATTAGCTCACTTGATGAATGGAGAACCCAAGCCTACGAAAATGCCAAGTTGTTTAAGGAAAAAGTTAAAAGATGGCATGACAAAAGGATACAAAAGCGTGAGTTTAATGTAGGTGATTATGTATTGCTTTACAACTCTCATTTTAGATTTTTTTGCAGGAAAACTTCTCTCTAAATGGGAAGGTCCCTACGTTATCGAGGAGGTCTACCGTTCCGGTGCCATAAAAATCAACAACTTTGAAGGCACAAATCCGAAGGTGGTGAACGGTCAAAGAATCAAACATTATATCTCAGGTAATCCCATAAATGTTGAAACCAATGTTATTGAAACCGTAACCCCGGAGGAATACATAAGGGACACTTTCCGGAACGTTTCAGACTCTGAAAAGGAATAGGTATGTGGTACGGTAAGTAAACCGACTCCAAAACAGTTTTTAAGGCAATATTTCTCCGTTTTGGAATATTAGAAAAATAGAAAAATAAGAAGCAGACCGGGAAGGACACGAGGCCTCCACAAGGGTGGAGGGCGCGCCCTACCCTACTAGGCGCGCCCCCTACCTTGTGGGCACCTCGTGTGCTCTTCGGACTCCGTTTTCGTACACGACACGTATTTTGGTCGATAAAAATTCATTATATAATCTCACGGGAGTTTTGACTCCCGTATCACGCAAAAATCTCTTGTCTTTGTTTCGAGGTGTTTTCTGTCAGGGTTGTCAAGGCCAGGCACTATGTCATCTCCGTCTTCCTCGAACCATGAGGGCAATGATGCTTGGCTAATGAAGATAGAGCTGAAGAGAGAAGAACCCATGGAGATCAACAAGGATGAAGGGATCAAGAAGGCCATGGAGGACCAAGTTCCGGCAACAGAAGACACCCTTCAACTGGATCACAATCTTCTTACCCCAACAGAAATCGAAGCTTTCAAGATGATTGAGTTAGCTCGTATACAAAATAAGTATCTCACACGTGAAAATATTTTGTTGAAGGAGCATATCATCGCACTCAAGGGCATTATCCGCAAGTTAGAAGACCTCCTACGCTCAATGTGCGACTATCCATCATCGACATCCCCACCTTCTTCACCAACAAAGGAGACATAATCACATGGGTATGGGCACTCCACTTGGCAACTCCCAAGCTTGGGGGAGTGCCCCGGTATCGTATCACCATCACTTTTATCTTTACCGTTTTTCTTAGTTCGATCCTTTTGGTAATATCTTGATCTAGTAGAATAAAAGTTCTTAGTATGATCTAGTTGTGAGTTTGGCTTTATTATCCTTCTATGTAATCGAGGTCGTGAGCTATATAATAAAGATTAGTGTTGAGTCAAGGGCTTGATTATTTTGCCATGATCCTAAGTGAATAAAAGAAAAGGAGAAAGAAATAAAAAGAAACAAAGAGATCATGTGAGTCTTATGGAGTAATGAGCTCACATAGAAAGAGTATGATGAATAAAAGTTATTGAGGGTTGACAAACACAGTTTTGGTCATCGTTGCAATTAATAGGAAGTAATAAAGAAAGAGAGGTCTTCACGTATAAATATACTATCTTGGACATCTTTTATGATTGTGAGCACTCAATAAAATATGACATGCTAAAGAGTCGATATTGGACAAGGCAGACAACGTAATGGGTTATGTTTTCTTACATCTGAAATAAATTATATTGTCTTGGATCTTCCAACATGATGAGCTTGCTTTTCCCCCTCATTCTAGCCAAATTCATTGCACTAAGTAGAGATACTACTTGTGCTTCCAAATACCCTTAAACCAGTCTTGCCATAAGAGTCCACCATATCTACCTATGGATTGAGTAAGATCCATCAAGTAAGTTGTCATCGGTGCAAGCAATAAAAATTGCTCTCTAAATATGTATGATTGATTGGTGTGGAGGAAATAAGCTTCATACGATCGTGTGATATGGAAGTAATAAAAGCGACAGACTGCATAATAAAGGTCCATATCACAAGTGGCAATATAAAGTGACGTTCTTTCGCATTAAGATTTTGTGCATCCAACCGTAAAAGCGCGTGACAACATCTGCTTCCCTCTACGAAGGGCCTATCTTTTACTTTTATCTCCTATATTGCATAAGAGTCATGGTGATTTTCACCCTTCCTTTTTACACTTTATCCTTTGGCAAGCACAATATGTTGGAAAGATCATGGTATATATGGCTAATTGGATGTGAGTTTTCATGAACTATTACTGTTGACATTACCCTTGAGGTAAAACGTTGGGAGGCAAAACTATAAGCCCCTATCTTTCTCTGTGTCAGATTAAAACTCCATACCCATAATTATTGCGTGAGTGTCAGCAATTGTGAAAGACTATATGATAGTTGAGTATGTGGACTTGCTGAAAAGCTCTTATACATTGACTCTTTCCTATGTTATGATAAATTGCAATTGCTTCAATGACTAAGATTGTAGTTTGTTAGTTTTCAATGAAGTTTACGATTCATACTTGATATTGTGATTGAATTATTACTCTAGCATTAGAGATTACATGACAAAGAATTATATGAGTTGCTGTTCTAAGAATGATCAGGATGCCCTCATGTCCGTATTTTATTTTTATCGACACCTCTATCTCTAAACATGTGGACATATTTTTCGATTTCGGCTTTTCGCTTGAGGACAAGCGAGGTCTAAGCTTGGGGGAGTTGATACGTCCATTTTGCATCATGCTTTTATATCAATATTTATTGCATTATGGGCTGTTATTACACATTATGTCACAATACTTATGCCTATTCTCTCTTATTTTACAAGGTTTACATAAAGAGGGAGAATGTTGGCAGCTGGGATTCTGGGCTGGAAAAGGAGCAAATATTAGAGACCTATTCTGCACAGCTCCAAAAGTCCTAAAACTTCACGGAAGATGTTTTCCAAATATATAAAAATACTGAGAGCAAGAACTTCACCAGGGGGGCCACACCCTGCCCACGAGGGTGGGGGGCGCACCCTACCCCCTGGGCGCGCCCCCCCTACCTCGTGGCCCTCCTGGTGGCCCTCCAGTGGCCATCTTCTGCTATATGGAGTCTTTCGATGGGAAAAAAAATCATAAGCCATCTTCTCGGATGAAACTCCGCCGCCACGAGGCGGAACCAATCTAGGGCTCTGGCGGAGCTGTTCTGCCGGGGAAACTTCCCTCCCGGAGGGGGAAATCATCGCCATCGTCATCACCAACACTCCTCTCATCGGGAGAGGGCAATCGCCATCAACATCTTCATCAGCACCATCTCATCTCAAAACCCTAGTTCATCTCTTGTACCCAATTCTTGTCTCTAAGTCCGGGATTGGTGCTAGTAGGTTGCTAGTAGTGTTAATTACTCCTTATAGTTGATGCTAGTTGGTTTAATTGGTGGAAGATCATATGTTCAGATCCTATATGCATATTAATACCCCTCTGATTATGAACATGTTTATGCTTTGTGAGTAGTTACTTTTGTTCCTGAGGACATGGGAGAAGTCTTGCTATTAGTAGTCATGTGAATTTGGTATTCGTTCGATATTTTGATGAGATGTATGTTGTCTCTCCTCTAGTGATGTTATGTGAATGTCGACTACATGACACTTCACCATTATTTGGGCCTAGAGGAAGGCATTGGGAAGTAATAAGTAGATGATGGGTTGCTAGAGTGACACAAGCTTAAACCCTAGTTTATGCGTTGCTTCGTAAGGGGCTGATTTGGATCCATATGTTTCATGCTATGGTTAGGTTTACCTTAATACTTTTGTTGTAGTTGCGGGTGCTTGCAATAGAGGTTAATCATAAGTGGGATGCTTGTCCAAGTAAGGACAGCACCCAAGCACCGGTCCACCCACATACCAAATTATCAAAGTACCGAACGCGAATCATATGAACGTGATGAAAACTAGCTTGACGATATTCCCATGTGTCCTCAGGAGTGCTTTACATCATATAAGAGTTTGTCCAGGCTTGTCCTTTGCTACAAAAAGGATTGGGCCACATTACTACACCTTATTTACTTTTGTTACTTGTTGCTCGTTACAAATTATCTTATCATAAAACTATCTGTTACCACTTATTTCAGTACTTGCAGAGAATACCTTGCTGGAAACCGCTTATCATTTCCTTCTGCTCCTCGTTGGGTTCGACACTCTTACTTATCAAAAGGACTACGATAGATCCCCTATACTTGTGGGTCATCAGTCTACATAGTTCTCAAACCTGTAGGGTCCGCACGCTTAACGTTCGGTGACGATCGGTATTATGAGTTTACGTGTTTTGATGTACCGAAGGTAGTTCGGAGTCCCGGATATGATCACGGACATGACGAGGAGTCTTCGAATGGCCGAGACATAAAGATCGATATATTGGAAGGCTAGTTTGGACATCAGAATTGTTCCGGGTGAGTTCGGGCATTTACCGGAGTATCGGGGGGGTTACCGGAACCCCTCGGGGAGTATATGGGCCTTAATGGGCCTTAGTGGGAGAGAAGAGAAGGCATCCTAGGAGGGGGCACGCCCCCAAGCCCAATCCGAATTGGGTGAGGGGGGCGGCCCCCCTTTCCTTTTTTCCTTCTCCCTCTTCCTTCTATTCCTAGTGGGACTAGGAAAAGGGGGAGTCCTACTCCTACTTGGAGGTGGACTCCTCCCCCCTTGGCGCGCCTAGAGAGGGCCGACCAGCCTCCGCCTCCCTCCTTTATATACATGGGGAGGAGGGCACCCTAGAACACATAAGTTCATCTCTTAGCCGTGTGCGGTGCCCCCTCCACAGATTTCCACCTTGGTCATATCGTTGTAGTGCTTAGGCAAAGCCCTGCATTGGTAACTTCATCATCACCATCATCACGCCGTCGTGCTGATGAAGCTCTTCCTTGACACTCAGCTAGATCTAGAGTACGTGGGACATCACCGAGCTGAACATGTGCAGATCGCAGAGGTTCCGTACCTTCGGTGCTAGGATCGTTGTCAGCATCCTGGGAACGGTGACCCCCAGACTTGCCTTCTTGCGGCCCACGGCGTGGCTCCACCAGCGGCCGTATACAGCGCATCTTCACAAGCAAACACTCAAGACCCTCGCGAGGTGGACGACACAAGACCTCCTCGGGGGCGGCCTCACTAGGCTGGCTCACGAGGGGTGGAGAGATCAAGGCGAGGGGCACCTCTCGAGGTTCTTGTGACGCAAACCATGACGACCAAGGCCAGGCGGGCGCCAGCGCGCGCAGTGTCCTCGTTTCCTCTTTGGTGCTAAAGGGGCAGGCACAGGCGAGGAGTCTCGAGGCATCAGGCAAAGGTTTTCATATCGGTGCAACAAGACCAAGACCAGTAGGACAGCGGGACGGAGGTCACCGTGGAGCCCAGGACGACGTCACCACCAGAGCCTTTAGCAGGTGAAGACCACCTTTTGTCAGGATAACTTGTACTAGTTATCTCCCTTGAAATTTGGCCGTTGTTGGATCCCTTCCCGCCTACATTTGGGAAGAGGACCATGGCCTCTATAAATAGGACTAGCCACCACAGTAGGAGGGAACAGATTGAGGAACTAATCTTGGATCGGATCCATTCCATCCTCAACCACACAAGCTCATCGAGCCCAAGAACACCTCTCCTCAGGAGGCTGTTCTTCCCTTGTACTTATTCATCCTCAGCCCAAGAGGCAATCCACCACACCACACTGGAGTAGGGTATTACACCAGATCGGTGGCCCGAACCAGTATAAACCCTGTGTCCTTTGTTCGTCGAGTTCGATGTGTTGAGCCTGGGGATCGTGGGGAGTGGGTGAGCTAGGGAAGGGAGAGATCTTTGTGTGCACCCCAGTGTTCGAACCTCAAGAGTTTTACTGGAACCCGAAATCCGACATTTGGCACGCCAGGTAGGGGCGCGCTGAAGATTTCCTTCCGTCGATCCACGTTCCATGACTCCACCACGTCCATGTCAGACGCTCACCGAGCTTGCGCCAAGCGCCAAGCCGTCCTGGCCGCTCGCGTCGCCCAGACGGTGCCTGTTGGCAGACCTTCCCGCCGTTCTCCATCACCTGCTGTCGACGCTGCTACCGGCCTGGCAGCAAACAAGCAGCAAGCATCATCACTACACCCCACCATGCGGCGGGACGGACGCACCGCCACCCCATCGCTGACTCCGGCCGTCTCATAGTCCCACGCTCGCTGCACGCCCACCGATGCGCAGGCCGTGTTGCTCATGGCGTGCGAGCTCCTGCGTTACTGCCCGGTCGACGACCTCTACGAGGACTGGCTGGACTGCATCGTCGAGCTCGTAGCACCGCTGGGGGCTCTCCTGCACCATCCCTCCCGCTGCCTTGCCCGCCTCCGGCCGCGGGAGACATAGCTCACGGAGCGCCTCAGCCGCCCCTCCACCAAGAAGGCGTCCTCGCCCCAAGACGCGCAGTCCCGCAACGCGATCCGCCATGCCGCGTGCCCGCGCACGAAGAAATAAGCTGTCAAGAAGTTCCCCCGCCGCAGGAAAATGCTCCTGCACTACCCGCACCACCACATCAAGACCGCGCGCCGGCTGCAATGGCGGTGCATGGGTACCAAGACCAGGCTCCTCCACCACGACGGGCTCCGGTGACCACAATAGGTTGCCGAGCCTTCACTCCCGAGATGTGCACCATCGTTTGGCCATGCAAGTTCAAGCCGGATCTGCCTCCGCGCCACAATGGCACCCCCGACCCTGCGGATTTCTTGCAGCTCTACGAGCTAAGCATCGAGGCGGCCAACGGAAATGAAAAAGTCATGGCGAACTGGTTTCCCATGGCTCTCAAGGATGGCACTCGCTCGTGGCTCCTGAACCTGCCCGCGGGATCAATCTCCTCTTGGGGTGAGATGCGCAACCGCTTCATCGCCAACTTCCAGGGCACTCACGACCGCCCTCCGACCGCGGGTGACCTGCGCCGCATCAAGCAACAGCCGGGAGAGACCCTGCAGAAGTACATCCAGCGCTTCAACAATGTTCGCCTCAAGATCCCCAAGGTGACGGACGAGGCCATCATCTCAACATTTGCCGATGGTGTCCGCGACGTGAAGATGAAGGAGGAGCTCGCCATCCACGAGGAGCTGTGCACAGCTCTGGAGATGTTCGACATGGCGACCAAGTGCGCAAGAGTTGAGGAAGGGCATCTCTCCCTCCTCGGGCTCCCTGCTGCCGACCCAGGAGAGAAGAAAGCCAAGGTCAAGGACGTGAAGAGTAAGGGAGTAGCCGTGCTCGCGGCGGAGTAGGACACGAAGCGCGGCCGGGACCACCCCGAGTCATCCAAAAGCAGCCGTCTGTTCTGCGCCTTCCACAACGTACACAACCACATCACCAATGATTGTCAAGAGCTCAGGGCCATCCGAGATGGATGCTTCGGTCGACGCCCCGAGCGCAACGACCGGGGCTACGACCGAGGAGGAGGATGAATTGGAGGACGCTAGGACGACCGCGGCCCCCGCCAGGAGTGGCGCGACCGGCCTCGTGAGGACCACTGGCAGGAGCAGCCTCGTGAGGGCGCCTGGCGCGACTAGCCTCGCGAGGACCGTCCTCAGGGCAATCCTAGCCTCCCTCCGCTGCCGCCACCACCAAGTAGGAACGACGACCATCATTAGGACGAGGAGGCTGGGGGCTTCCAGGAGCCGTGCGCTATCACCTGCATCTTGGGCGGTGCTCAGGCCCCGGCTTCCCAGCGCATCTTCAAGCAATTTGCTTGTGAGGTGAACGCGGACCTCCCCAGGCTCGAGGCCACGCGCCCGCTGAGGTGGTCCAAGTACGCCATCACCTTCAGCTCGGCGGACCAGCTATGCGCGACAACCGCCGACGTCCTCCCGATGCTTTGTTCACCCGTCATCAGCAATGTCCAAGTCACCAAGACCCTCATCGACGGCGGCACGGGGCTCGGTGTCCTATCCGTCGAGATGTTCGACAGCCTTCAAGTACCCTACGATCAGGTACAGCCTACCAAGCCTTTCTCAGGAGTGACCGACGGCTCCACCACCCCGATATGGTAGGTCCGACTCCCTGTCACCTTCGGCCAACGCGACAACTACCACACCGAGCTCATCAATTTGGACGTCGCCCACATCCGTCTGCCATACAACGCCATCCTTGGGTACCCAGCATTAGCCAAGTTCATGGCAGTGACCCACCATGGCTACAGTGTTCTCAAGATGCCAGGAAGCGGCGGAATCATCACAGTCCCCTGCGAAGAAAGAGATGCGGTGTGCTCCCTGGAGCGCGCCTTCCAAGCCACAGCAATCAAAGACCTCGACAGCGAGGGCGTCCAGTACCCTCCTGAGGCTGTCCCCAAGAGGAAAAAGCAACTACTCCGCACCGGGCCTCAGGAGAGCGGCGTCTTCAGCGGCGCCGCCTCAGGATTGGCGCCCGCACCTAGGGAGCCTTCCTCCCTCACATAGGAAGGCGTGCCCGGCGCCCTCCTCGGGCGAGGCTCGGGGGCTCTCTTCTGGAGGGCCTCAGACCTAGCCAACATCATGAGGGAGGCGCTCAGGCACCATGTGGAGGCGTGCTTTGTTGTACGCTTCCCTCACGAGAGCGCTGGGCGAGAAGCGCCCGGTGCTTAGGAGTTCATCATCAAGGCTACCCAGGAGCTTCAAGAAGCAAGGACCATGCGCGGCGACTGCCGCCCACCACCCGGCACAGCTCCCCATCCGGCGAGGACGGCGGGCTACGCGTCTGCATCGACATTCCAGGGCTCAACATGGCCGCATCTCAGGAGCGCTTCTAGCCTTCGCGCGTTGGACAGTGCGAGGGTCCACCTCATAGCTATGTTCGCATGTCGTTTGGCTTGCCGAACGCGGCTGTCGCCTACCAGCGTCATCCCCGGAGCATCCTGGCGGCTCAGGAGGCCAGGCATCACCTAGTCCGGGTGGAGATGGTGATCGTCCTCAAGGAGCCCCTAGAGCCTCCTGAGGCTTAGGGCCCTGGTGGCTCGTGAGGAGCGAATCTTTGGCATGCATCAGCAGCTACTCCAACACCACTCCGGCAGCGTTATTAGGTGATTCTTTCCAGTTCATTCCGTTGGGGGCGCCCCTCAGGCTGCATTATCCCCAAGTCGCACGGGTCTGTCCCTGCGACATGTATCCTTCTGTACCTTTAGCTTGCTCTACTGGGGGCGCCCCTCGGGCTGCATCATCCCCAGGCCGCTCAGGTCCGTCCAAGTGGCATGTATCATTTTTATATCTATATGAACTAGCTCGTCCCCATGCATAAGTTATCTATCATGGCCACCTTCCTATACGATACTTCGATACCATGAATGTCGTATGCCCTTGCAGGCCCGCCCCCAACCGCCTCATGATTAAGGATGGGCACGGCATCTGTGCTCGGGCCCATCCCTACAGTGACGCCAAATCCAAGAGGCTGAGCTCTGGCTCGCGGTCCTGCCCGTGTATGTCACCTCCCATGGCCCTTGGTGCCTTGTCCTCGCATGAGCTAATCGAGGACAGATGTGCCAGGGAGCGCGACCCGGTGCCTCGCCACCACAGGAGCCGTGTGCCGGTCGTCTTTCTTCAGGATCCTTCGCATGAGAAGTCTAGGCACGACGTCTGTGCTTGGGTCTGTCCCTGCAGCGTCGATAAACTCAAGGCCGAGCTCTGTCTGGCGGGCCGGCCCCGTTCACGTCACCTCCGGGGGCCGTTGGTGTTTGGCCTTGTCATGTGATTGCCTCAGGAGATTCGCCCGGCGCAGGTTACCTAACCATCTTGCAGGACCGCTGAAGCTATCAAGAATCAAGACCAAGCGCAACCCGCCTTGAGGTAGGGCCCCGTGAGTCCCACGCTGGCTCACGGGTGTCCAGACACACCTCGTCTAGCCCTGTCATGCAAGCCACGTGTCAGGGCGGGGCTGTACACGCCCCGGGGGCTCCACTCAGAGGGAGCCCTCACCCACGCACCAGCGGAACCACCATGCTCCGCGCTGGCAGTCGACACGGTCGAGGAGCGGCTATGCCCGTGCAAGTGCGGAAGCGCTATGCTCTGCGCTGGTGATAAACAACTGAGGGCGGCCCCATGGCCGTACCAACCTCAGGGAGCCACTCGACTCAGTGTCCAGCCTCACCGCAACGCTTTCCCCTCAGGAGAGTCGCGCGAGGGGGTTGGGTACGGGGGCTATGCTCAGGCCTTCCCTAGCGTACGCCACCCTGCCAGGTCTCTCGGACCTTTTCGTCGCGCACCGCTCTCGAGCGGGACCTCGGTGAGGATAGGTATGAAAGCTGTTTGCGCGTCAAGGGGGATGATACGTCTCCAACGTATCTATAATTTTTGATTGCTCCATGCTATATTATTTACTGTTTTGGACATTATTGGGCTTTATTATACACTTTTATATTATTTTTGGGACTAACCTATTAACCGGAGGCCCGGCCTAGAATTGTTGTTTTTTGCCTATTTTAGGGTTTCGAAGAAAAGGAATATCAAACGGAGTCCAAACGGAATGAAACCTTCGGGAACGTGATTTTTGGAACGAACAAGATCCAGGAGACTTGGACCCTACGTCAAGCAACCAACAGGGAGGCCACGAGGTAGGGGGTGCGCCTACCCCCCAGGCGCGCCCTCCACCCTCGTGGGCCCCTGTTCCTCCACCGACGTACTTCTTCCTCCTATATATACCTACGTACCCCCAAACGATTAGATACGGAGCCAAAACCCTAATTCCACCGCCGTAACTTTCTGTATCCACGAGATCCCATCTTGGGGCCTGTTCCGGAGCTCCGCTGGAGGGGGCATCGATCACGGAGGGCTTCTACATCAACACCATAGCCTCTCCGATGAAGTGTGAGTAGTTTACCTCAGACCTACGGGTCCATAGTTATTAGCTAGATGGCTTCTTCTCTATTTTTGGATCTCAATACAAAGTTCTCCCCCTCTCTTGTGGAGATCTATTCGATGCAATCTTCTTTTGTGGTGTGTTTGTTGAGACCGATGAATTGTGGGTTTATGATCAATTTTATCTATGAACAATATTTGAATCATCTCTGAATTCTTTTATGTATGATTGGTTATCTTTGCAAGTCTCTTCGAATTGTCGGTTTGGTTTGGCCTACTAGATTGATCTTTCTTGCAATGGGAGAAGTGCTTAGCTTTGGGTTCAATCTTGCGGTGTCCTTTCCCAGTGACAGTGGGGAAAGCAAGGCACGTATTGTATTGTTGCCATCGAGGATAACAAGATGGGGGTTTTATCATATTGCATGAATTTATCCCTCTACATCATGTCATCTTGCTTAAGGTGTTACTCTGTTCTTAGGAACTTAATACTCTAGATGCATGTTGGATAGCGGTCGATGTGTGGAGTAATAGTAGTAGATGCAGGCAGGAGTCGGTCTACTTGTCACGGACATGATGCCTATATACATGATCATACCTGGATATTCTCATAACTATGCTCAATTTTGTCAATTGCTCAACAGTAATTTGTTCACCCACCGTAAAATACCTATGCTCTTGAGAGAAGCCACTAGTGAAACCTATGCCCCCCGGGTCTATCTTCATCATATTAATCTTCCAATACTTAGTTATTTCCATTGCCTTTTATTTTACTTTGCATATTTGTCATAAAAATACCAAAAATATTATCTTATCATATCTATCAGATCTCACTCTCGTAAGTGACCGTGTAGGGATTGACAACCCCTTATAGTGTTGGTTGCGAGGATTTATTTGTTTTGTGCAGTTGAGAGGGACTCGCGCATAGCCTCCTACTGGATTGATACCTTGGTTCTCAAAAACTGAGGGAAATACTTATGCTACTTTGCTGCATCACCCTTTCCTCTTCAAGGGAAAACCAACGCAGTGCTCAAGAGGTAGCAAGAAGGATTTCTGGCGCCGTTGCCGGGGAGGTCTATGCAAAAGTCAAACATACCAAGTACCCATCACAAACCCTTATCTCCCGCATTACATTATTTGCCATTTGCCTCTCGTTTTCCTCTCCCCCACTTCACCTTTACCGTTTTATTCGCCCTCTCTCTCTATCCTCCCTCTCTTTCCCGTTTGCCTCTTTTTGCCCGTTTCTTGTTTGCTTGTGTGTTGGATTGCTTGCTTGTCACGATGGCTCAAGATAACACTAAATTGTGTGACTTTACCAATACCAACAACAATGATTTTATTAGCACTCCAATTGCTCCTCTTACCGATGCTGAATCTTGCGAAATTAATGCTGCCTTGCTGAATCTTGTCATGAAAGATTCGTTTTTCAGCCTTCCTAGTCAAGATGCCGCTACTCATCTAAATAGCTTCGTTGATTTGTGTGATATGCAAAAGAAGAAAGATGTGGATAATGATATTGTTAAATTGAAGCTATTTCCTTTTTCGCTTAGAGATCGTGCTAAAGCTTGGTTTTCGTCTTTGCCTAAAAATAGTATTGATTCTTGGAATAAGTGCAAAGATGCTTTTATCTCTAAGTATTTTCCTCCCGCTAAGATCATCTCTCTTAGAAACGATATTATGAATTTTAAGCAACTTGATCATGAACATGTTGCACAAGCTTGGGAGAGGATGAAATTAATGATACGTAATTGCCCTACTCATGGTTTGAATTTGTGGATGATTATACAAATTTTTTATGCTGGATTGAATTTTGCTTCTAGAAATCTTTTAGATTCGGCCGCGGGAGGCACTTTTATGGAAATCACTTTAGGAGAAGCTACTAAACTCCTAGATAATATTAGGAACAATTGTATTCGTGCCCCTAGTTGGGCCACGTGGCGAACCGTGATTGGTCGGAACCGCCCCGGAAGGGAAAAAACACAAGGCGAGTGAAGTGAGCTGGGCAAAACCGCAATTGTTGAAAAAATAGGGGCAAATCAGTCGAGCGTGACCCAACTAGGGGCACAAATACAAAAATCCCATAATATTATGGTTAATTATTCTCAGTGGCACACTGAAAGATCTACTAATAAGAAAGTGCATGGGATAGAAGAAATTAATGTTTTGAGTGGAAAGATGGATGAACTTATGAAATTATTTGCTAATAAAAGTGTTTCTTCTGATCCTAATGATACGCCTTTTTCTACTTTGATTGAGAATACTAATGAATCTATGGATGTGAATTTGGTTGTTAGGAACAATTTTGGTTACAACGCGTATAGAGGAAACTTTAATCCTAGGCCTTATCCTAGCAATTCCTCTAATAATTATGGTAATTCCTACAACAATTCTTATGGCAATGATAATAAGATGCCCTCTGATTTTGAATCTAATATTAAATAATTTATTACTTCGCAAAAGAATTTCAATGCTTTGATTGAAGAGAAATTGCTTAAGATTGATGAGTTGGCTAGGAACGTTGATAGAATTTATCTTGATGTTGATTCTTTGAAACTTAGATCTATTCCACCTAAGCATGATATCAATGAGTCTCTCAAATCCATGAGAATTTCCATTGATGAGTGCAAATAAAGAACCGCTAGGATGCATGCTAAGAAAGATTCCTTTATAAGAGTGTGTTCTTCTAGTTTCCATGATAATAAAGATGAAGATCTAAAAGTTATTGATGTGTCCCCTATTAAATCTTTGTTTTGCAATATGAATCTTGATAATGATGGGACTTAATATGATCCACCTTTACCTAGAAGGCGTTCCAAAAATTCGGAGTTTTTAGATCTTGATGCTAAATTTGATAAAAGTGGGATTGAAGATATCAAAACTCTAGATGTTAATGAACCTACTATTTTGGATTTCAAGGAATTTAATTATAATAGCTGCTCTTTGATAGATTGTATTTCCTTGTTGCAATCCATGCTAAATTCTCCTCATGCTTATAGCCAAAATAAAGCTTTTACCAAACATATCGTTGATGCTTTGATGCAATCTTATGAAGAAAAACTTGAGTTGGAAGTTTCTATCCCTAGAAAACTTTATGATGAGTGGGAACCTACTATTAAAATTAAAATTAAAGATCATGAATGCTATGCTTTGTGTCATTTGGGTGCTAGTGTTTCCATGATTCCAAAGACTTTGTGTGATTTGTTAGGTTTCCGTGATTTTGATGATTGCTCTCTAAACTTGCACCTCGTGGATTCCACTATTAAGAAACCTATGGGAAGAATTAATGATGTTCTTATTGTTGCAAATAGGAATTATGTGCCCGTAGATTTTATCGTTCTTGACATATATTGCAATCCTTCATGTCCTATTATTCTTGGTAGACCTTTCCTTAGAACGATTGGTGCAATTATTGATATGAAGGAAGGAAATATTAGATTCCAATTTCCGTTAAGGAAAGGCATGGAACACTTTCCTAGAAATAAAATTAAATTACCTTATGTATCTATTATGAGATCCACTTATGGATTGCCTACCAAAGATGGCAATACCTAGATCTATCCTTGCTTTTTATGCCTAGCTAGGGGCGTTAAACGATAGCGCTTGTTGGGAGGCAACCCAATTTTATTTTCATTCCTTTCTTTTTGATCCTGTTTAGTAATAAATAATTTATCTAGCCTCTGTTTTGATTGTGTTTTTTGTGTTTAATTAGTGTTTGTTCCAAGTAGAACCGTTGGGAAGACTTGGGGAAAGTCTTGTTAATCTTGCTGTAAAAAACAGAAACATTAGCGCTCACGAGAACTGCTGCCATTTTTATTTGGAAAGTGCTATTTAGTTAATTCTTTTTCAGATGATTAATAGATAAATTCCTCATGTCTAGCAATTTATTTTAGAATGGGGTTCTAGATCTTTCACTACCTACAGATTACTACAGACTGTTCTGTTTTTGACAGATTCTGTTTTTCGTGTGTTGTTTGCTTATTTTCATGAATCTATGGCTAGTAAAATAGTTTATAAACCATAGAAAAGTTGGAATACAGTAGGTTTAACACCAATATAAATAAAGAATGATTTCATTACAGTACCTTGAAGTGGTCTTTTGTTTTCTTTCGCTAACGGAGCTCATGAGATTTTCTACTTTAAGTTTTGTGTTGTGAAGTTT
>NC_053022.1:47374743-47551464 GCF_003073215.2 Triticum urartu
AAGATAGATAGTGGGGTACCTCTCCAGCGAGCCCCCCTCCCCGCTGCGGCTGGTTCTTCCTTCACCCCGGCGAGCCCCCCACCCCCCGAAAATCGACTGACCCAAAAGTCGATTCAGTCGACTGAAGTGTAGCTAAATCGGAGCAGCATCGCAAGCAAGAGCAAGAGCGAGAGCAGCAGCGCGAGCAAGAGCAATAGCAAGAGCCGACCAGGTAGGGGACCGAGAGCAAAAGCAGAGCAGCAGCTCGAGCGAGAGCTAAAGTAGCAGCAGCTCCTACTGATGTGGACGTCGCTGCCGAGGGAGCGACGTCGTGGAGGAAGTGGTCGGCGACGCCGCCGTGGATGGAGCCGCGCCGTGTCGGCTCGGGACCGAGCGCCGGCAACACCGTGAGATCGAATCAAGAAGAAAATGCGGCAATTAGTGTACAACCTCTTTGGTGGCGCCGATTAGGCCGCAGCTTCATCCGAGGAAACGGTGATGATGATGCTCTTTCGGTGGTGCAGGTGAAGACGGTGCTGTGGGAATGGAGGTGGCGCGAAAGACAAGGGGAACATCGGGGCAGCTCCTTGGAGGTGGAGGACAGGGTGGCTGAACCGGTGGGACGATGAGATCGATGACGGATCCTCATCTGGTACGGTGGATGAGGGACGTCAGGGTGTTGCTGTGGACGACGTCGTTGGGGAAGAGGCTCCAGCTGGGTGGCGGACGGAGCAGGGTGTGGGGTTTCATCGTGGGTTTTCGCGGCCTTGGTGTACGAATGGGTGGGCGGATGGGGTGGCAGTGGGGAACCATGGCTTAGAGACGCGCTTGTTCGAAATGTGGGGTAAGTTACGAAAGTACCCCCACCGATTTGAGGCGGTTCTTTCGGTTCAGGGGTACCACAGGCATTTCGCGTGTCAGGATTTCACATGAGGTGGGAGTTTTCGCACGCGTTGTAATTTCGGAATAGCAATGCGCGGGTTGAGATGGAGGGAGTTGTCGGAGCACAACGAGACAAACATATATCTTAAATATTTCGGGCTAACAAGGCGTGGGTTGAAGAGGCGGGAGTTTCGCAGCACGATAGACAGAGATGCTAGCTTGAATTTTCGGCGTAAGGTGCGGCTTGAAATTTTGGAAGAACAAGCTTAACGTGTACCCAAAAAAAGACAATTTGCACCTCAACACGCACAACACACACACAAACACCATTTAGACTAGAGTAAGGTACACATGCATTGCACGCATGAGATTTAGCAACCAAATTATGAATAAATACCACATTATAGCATGCAAGCTTTGAGTCATATATGCATGATGTAGATGTTCGTTTAATTCTTATAGTTCATTTCATTCAAAATCATCTAGTTTTTATAAGAAAGCTAATCTATTTTAAGATTCATGGAATTGTGCATCGTAAGACATAAAGTAAAAACAAATAATAACAAATCATGTAGAAAAATATTTGGGCAATTCTGATACGGAAGATTCTAGAACAAATAAGAAGTGCTTGTGTTTTGATGTTTGTGCATTATGCTTAAGTTCAACCATGGAGTCTTCTAGATTATACATGTGGCGAAATCTGGTGGAATCTAGATGATATCCAACGGCCAGTAGTGCTCAAATTTGCCATCTTTGGACCATCGGATTTGCCTCATCCAACGACCATCTTTCAAAGTTAAAGTTACCCGCACACAATATAAAAAATATAAAAAATAATATATATAGGGGTATAGATATAGATATGTGATGCGAAAGCCGCCCATCATCTCCAATTAGAATAGTGTGTCCATGCACGGATGCGACGTGGCCAAATGATGTCTGCCATCGGTATCTCAAATTCAAATCAGTCTGACCTTGTTCAATGTGTATACATTACAACATGCTCGTTTCCAAACCACACCGCGCAGATCTCCGTTATATTCATGCATGCATGGGTTTCAAACATCAGGACCTCTTATTCAAATATTTGAACTCAACTTTACATTGATTATGACCTCACCTATTCTTTTACACCCACACAGTAGTCTTCTCTTTATAATTGTACCACTAACTTTCTCTCGTGCATGCATGCACACACACTACCAGTCGGCATTATCCATCGCACGCATGCAATCTTTTTCTTCAGGTCGGTCTCCCATGAAGGCACACACCCACACACATCCCCCTCTCCATCATATCGGGCATTCTTTATCTCTCACGCGTGCATGCGCAACGATCGATGTTCCTCTATGTATGTGTGTATATAGCTAGGTCTTTCATTGTTTTCGTCGGTGGGAAACGACACCTATGGGATCACAAGAATCCCTACTGCGGTTGCGGGGCGCGGGGTTGAGAGAAGAGCGGGTCTAACAGAGAGCACGTGGTTCGTTTATCCAGGTTCGGCCGCGAGGATGCGTAAAACCCTAGTCCTGCTTTGGTGGATGTATTCTGAGTTCTTGAACTAGCTACGGGGTGTAACGAGCTCCAAAAATCCGAATCCCTCTCCTCGTCGCATTGGGCCTCCTTTTATAGAAAAAGGGGTTGCCACAGTGGCACACAGGAGGTGGAAAGGCAATAGTGTTGCGAGATTATCCTGGTATTACAGGACAAAGCGCATTAAATGCGAGGCTTAGGTGTCCCTCCACTTTATTGGGGGTGGGGGCGAGGCCCGTCCCGTCCGTCGCCGCTCCTCCAAGCTTCGACACGCGCCCTGGCCAGCAATGCATGTGGTGCCATGTAGGTAGGCAGGAAGCTGAGGTGGCGCGATGGTGGACTCTCCATGAAGGGCTGCATGTCGCCACGCATGTGCCTGCCCAGCTGGTTGGGTCGGCAGCTGTATGCGAACGGTGGCGGAGACTTGGCTGGTGTGGGCCTGACGGTGGCCCTGCTGGTGCGCTTGGCGGGGGCCTTGCCGGGTGGCCCGGCAAGGGTCTTGCCGTGGCGTGCAGGCGTCCCCGGCAAGGATCTTGCCGGGGGTCTTGTGGGTTTCTTCGGTGAAGATGGCTGCCTTCCTATCCACATTTGACCTTGACTATTCTTTGTCTTCACGAAGATCTGCATGCCACCACAGAGGTGCCTCCCGAGCCTCGTCCAATGCATTTGTCGAATGTTGGTGGGCTCGAGGTGGCTCGCTCGGCTGGTGTGGGCGAGCTGCCCCGACAAGGGTCTTGCCGGGGCCGCTGAGGCTGCCCCGGCAAGGGTCCTTGCCGGGGAAACCTGCTTTGCCCATCTGATCTTTGTGGCCTTGGTCCTTGTCGTTGCTTTGCTTCGTCTTGGGCTTCGATCTTACCTTGGCTTACCTCCCTTGCTCTACTCGGTGTGGTCACGGGCGCGGCTCTGACTGCCCGTGCACAGGTAAAGGGGTACAAAAATGTGCCCCTAATTTTGTACACCGACAGTTTTCCACACAAACCGATCAATCGATATATCCAGTGAGGTCTCACCCTCTTTCCCACGTCCACATCGATCAATCTATACCTCTCTATATAGGATTAACATATATAGCTAATACACCCACATTAATTATATATCCAACGTCCCCCTCTCATCATCCATGCCTTCTGCTTCATCTCTCAGACGCGTGCACAATGGCGAAGACAGGGGGCAGTAAGGGCCATGCCCCCCTCCCCCTAACATCACTATATATCGAGGCTAATAAGAATGTGATCATTAGACAATTGCTGCTAAAAATGGTTTAAGTTCATGAATTGACCCTCCTCATAAAGGATCACTACTAGGGAAAACCTTATACACAGAAATTTAGCAACAGCGCGGGTTAAAAAAGGGCGCTAGTGCTAGATAGCAGTAGCGGTTCAGAATAAACCGCGCTGCAGATACAATTCCAGCAGTAGCGCGTGTGCCCATAAAAGCGCTACTACTAATATTCCCATTGCTGGAACGATGGGCTACGCATAACAGTAGTGGCCTTGCAGGAAGTGCGCTACCGCTAGGGCAGGAGTAGCAGTGCGTTTCCCTGAACAGCGCTACTGCTAATGGAAATAAAATAAAATGAAAAACAAATAGAAAAGTAAATGAAAATGAAAGAAACAGAAAAAGGAGAAAGAAAAATAAAATAAAATGTAAAGCAAAATAAATGAAAAAGCGAAAAAACAGAGAAAGGCTTAGCTGTAGCGTGTGTTAGTAAGAGGCGCTGTAGCTAACGCAGCTGCAGTGCGTTTCCAGGACCCCCGCTATAGAAACAGAAAAGGAAATAAAAAAGAGAGAAAATTACATATGTATAGCAGTAACGCGTTTTGGAAAAAGCGCTATAGCTACCTTAGCTATAGTGCGTTCTACGAAACGCGCTACCGCTAGTTTTGACTTGACCAAAAAATGGTCCCCCCGGCCACCACTTGCCCCCCAAATCTCTCGACCCACCCCGCCGCCGTCTCCCCGATTCACCGTCGCCCCACTTCGCCGCCGTCTCCTGCCGACGTCAACGCCCCCGGAGCCACCAGAGCCATGCGCCGTCGACGCCACTGGAGCCGCCCCCAACGCCACGGAGCCGCGCGGCCTTATCAACGCCACCGGAGCCGCCGTCGACGCCACCGGATCCTCCCTCGCCACAACTACATCCCTCGCCGTCACCGGAGACGCCCCTGCCTCCCTCGCCACCACTGCCTCCCTCGCCACCACCGGAGCCATCCTTTGTAAGCCCCCACCCCTCCTCTCTCTCTCATGCATAGGTTAGCTAGTTTAATTATGTTAATCATCTAGGTTAGGGCAAAAATTTAGTTAGGGCTTGGACAGAGAAGTAGTTAGGTTAACTAGTTTAATTAGGTTAATTACCTAGGTTAGTGCAAAAATTTAGTTAGGGATTTGACAGAGAACTAGTCAGGTTAACTAGTTTAATTAGGTTAATTATCTAGGTTATTTAGGCAAGTTTTATTTTAAAGATGATCCCTTCCTAGACTTTTATTGTTGATTATATCTTTTCATTGAAGTGGTCATGTTGTTTGTGCCCAAGTGGCTTTGTTGTTTGAATGAAGCGGAGTGGCCTATATATGTTTTGCCGGAATGTGGATTCATTTCCGTTCTGGCAAATTTCAGGTTCTCGATTTGTCCACTTTTTAGCAAAGGTCATGCCGAAATTTTCCGTGAATTTCGGCATGACTTGTGCTACAAACTAGGACATATCGAGTGCCCGGGATTTGCCGCACCAGGAAGGAGTCAACGTTCCTACAAAACATAGGCCTTTTGTATGTCATTATTCATTTTATTAGGTCTAGAATTAATTTACTAGATTTAATCATAGGAAACATGGCTAGCAACGATGAAGGACAGGGTTGAAACGAATCGTATGCAGATGCGTCTCAAATGAGTTAGGGTTCATGTAAGGGTGTGGAAACGAATCAAATTTCTAAGATGAATCGTAATACGAGTAAAATTTGACCACTTATTTCACTTTATAGTTGGATAATTGGAATATCCGCTACCACTTTCCACCCCTAGGTTTATCAAATTAGATGGTAATTAGGGTAGTAGTTCCTAGGTACTAATTAGTTAGTAAGAACTTGTTGCTATTTTTATTTATAGTAAGTTTATTTTTAGTAAGAACTAGTTGGATTAATAGAACTAGTTAGTAAGAACTTATTGCTATTTTTTTAGTTGAAGCAATTTTTCTCGCATCGACGTGGACGATGCCTATCCCGCATCCTCGTCGTTGAGTCGGCGGAGGACGACACCTGCTTGACCAAATGGGCCATGTCCGGGACTGGGCTCCGTCGGGGTGGTACTGGGAGGCGCTACCTACCAGGGGGCGCAGGTTGGTGAGGAGCCAGCCTGTTGTTAACCCGAACCTTCTTTGGTAGCGGTCGCATGGGCCAGTGACGATCCAGAGGCTCGAGGACTCCACGGAGGTGGTGCGTCACCGTGTCAGTGAGGAGGACGCGCACGTCTATCGCTACTTGTTTGCGTTGGAGCACAGGTTCTCCAATACCTGGCAGGTTCTCCAGGGATCTCACTGGAGCTATGATCCCATGATGGTTCCTTCTCTGTGGGTGTCCATCGCCCGCGCCGATACCCGTCGTGTGCTAGGGTTTTAGTTGTATTAGTGATGTTATATGTATGACACTATTTGGGATGTATTAGTGATAATATTCGACGATGTACGGACGCATGAGATGATTTACTTTTGCTTATTGAACGGATGCTAATTTGAGTCCTATATGATATTTTGAAATGTATATCTTGTGTTGCTCAATATCCAAGTGGCCGGTCATGTTTGCAGATTACACCTCCGAGTGGCCTATGTTTTGTCGGAGTGTTGATTCATTTCCGTTCCGGCAAATTTCAGGCCCTCGATATGTCCTATTTTAGCAAAGGTCATGCCGGATTTTTCCGTGAATTTTGGCATGACCTGTGCTAGAATATGTAGGAAATATCGAGTGCCCCGGATTTGTGTGTTGAGTATCCTGGTAGTTGTCTTCAATCGATTTTCAATTAATGTTTTAACTATGAACATAGGAAATGTCTGATGACGAAAAGGATTTCGGTATTTGCAAATACTGCGAAGACGAGAACTTCGAAGTGGATACAGTAAGTCACAACGACAAGTCTTTTTTCATAATTAAGCATGACATCTGCTTCATTTGCTTCAACTTATATTTTTTTTCCTATTGTACTAGCGTATCCCCTGCCATGCAAGAGTTTTTGTATTGGATAAGATAGGTTTCAGTCATACTATGGAGGTAAAGAAAGTTTACTTGAAGACCGAGCATGGTTATATTTTCCACACAAAATTATACAATTCAGACGACTACACCTATTTTGGATGCAAAACATGGCGAGCACTATGCAAGACTTATGCATTTGAGCCTGATATGGTTACCACCTTTGATATTCGTCCGGAAGATGATATTGAAGGTAATACCGACATCTGGGTCGATGTGCAGACGCCTCCAGTTATACCATTATGTAAGTTTCTCAACCATATTTATGTCTTTGATATTGTTTATTCAAAAATAGTTGACAACTAATTTGTATTGTCAGCTTATATTGGTGCAAGCAAACATGTCCAGGGCTTGGTAGACAGGACCTACTACTGTCCTAAGGCTGAACTCAACTGCGAGGATGTAACACCCCGGATGTAATTTACCCAATTTGTACTCCAACTCTTGCCGTTTCCAGCACTAAGTTATTTTATTTTCTCGGGTTCGGGTTTTTATCTCCATGTGTTGTTGTCGTTGTCATGCATCTCATATCATGTCATCATGTGCATTGCATTTGCATACGTGTTCGTCTCATGCATCCGAACATTTTTCCCGTTGTCCGTTTTGCATTCTGACGCTCTGTTCTCCTCCGGTGGTCCTTTCTACCTTCTTTTCATGTGTGGGGGTTAAACATTTCCGGATTGGACCGAGACTTGCCAAGCGGCCTTGGTTTACTACCGGTAGACCGCCTGTCAAGTTACGTACCATTTGGACTTCGTTTGATGCTCCAACGGTTAACCCAGGGACCGAAAAGGCCTCGTGTGTGTTGCAGCCCAACACCCCTCCAATTTGGCCCAAAACCCACCAAAACCCTCTCCATCATCTAGAGTGTTCGATCACGATCGCGTGGCTAAAAACCGCACCTCATTTGGACTCTCCTAGCTCCTCCTATGCCTATTTATACACCCCCTCCGAAATCCACGGGTTCTTCTCCCCCGAAACCCTAATTCCCCGCTCCTCGCCGCACCAGACAAATCCGGTCCGGCCGGATGTTGTACGCCTGCCGCTGCAGACCTATCAGGGAGCGCCACATTGCCCCCCGAGCCCCACTTCGCCGCCCAGCGCCGCCGGCCTGCCCGGGCCCAAGGCGGGCCCTCTCCACGCGCCGCCCGGGCCAGAGGCGCCCGACTGCCCCGCCGCCGTCTTCCTCGGAGCCGGCCGCCGCCGCCCGTGCGCCGCCTCTCCGCTGGCGGAGCCCCACCGTGCCACACCGCGCCGGCCACCGCCCGACGCCGGCCGGATCTCGCCGTCGCGCGCCCGCACCGCGGGAGCCGAGACCCGCCGCCGTTCTGCACCAACTCCGGCGCCGCCCCGCGCCTCCTCCTCCCCCTCCGGCAAGCTGGCGACCTCCCTCTCCGGCGAGCTCGTCAAGTCCGGCCGATGAACCTCGTTCCGCGTGCAAATCAGATCTGGATCTGAGATCCCCCCCTCGGTTGACTTTCTCCCGAAACCCTAGATAAATGGCATTTTCCATCATGCTATATCTCCGCATCCGTATCTCCGTTTTGTGCGTATAGCATATCAAAAAGTTCATCTCAGAGAGTACATCATTTCATCTCATTGCATCATTTTCATTTGAGCTCATCTTGATGCCCGAAATGCTGTTGGAAGAGTGCTATTTGAGTTAATTGTCAGATCTGCTGCACCAAATAGTTATTTGTCATTTTTGCCATGTTTAATGTGTGCATGATATGCTCCTGAGCTCTACATGAGTTTTGTTATATGCTTTGCCATATTTACAGAGGTGCTATCCATGTATTTTTGTGATTTGTGTGGTGACTAGCACAAGCTTGCAAAGTGGTGCATTCGTTAATGCTGATTTCAGGGACTTAGCAATTCCACTAAGTCCTTGATCTGTTTTTAATCAATATGCCATATGTTCATGTTGTTTCCTAGTGATCCGTGCCTCTTTTGAGGATGATCACTAAGGATGATTTGTTAATCTTGTGGTGTTCTATCCATCCATGTCTCTGTTTGCATTTATGGAGCACCCTAGCTTGAGTCAATCGAGCTCTACTTTTGCTATTTCGTGAATCTGGGAAGATTGTCTACTTGTTAGCGATTTTGCCGAGGATGTTGTTGTTGATCCGTGCATGCTATGTTGTTGTTCTTGCCATGTCTAGCTTGTATAATGTGTATTCTTGATGGGTGTATGCTTAGACTGTCATGCCTTGCTCTGTAGTGAGTGCATCGAGCTCGTAAACATGCCTACTCGTTAAGATATTTGCATGTTCCAGTTTTTCACTAAGTCTGTGATCTGATTATGTTTTTGCCATGTTCACATGCTTGCAATTGTATTTTCTGATCCCTTTTTGCTCAAGGTCACTAAGGGACTTTTGTTAAGATCTTTGAGTAGCTCCATGCCAGGCCTTGCTTTGCCATGTTAAGTTCCTGTAGCATATAGTTTTCATGCTCCAAAGTGTGCTACCCGATCTGAAATTTCAGACTTGTGTTAATTTCACTAAGTCTGAAACCTGTTTGTCAATTGCACTATTGCCATGCTTGTTTGATCCTGTTAATGGATGAATTGGCCGTAGCTCAGTGTTCATATTTTGTCAAGCATGATGAGTGGATCCCTGCCATCTATTTTGTTGCCATGTTTGAGTGATGTAGCATAATTATCTTGTTTCATTTAGATGGCTACTTGCTGTTTATCGCAGACCGGTGCCATATTTGTTTTGCTTGCCATTTCCAAACCGTGCATCCGGTTCCGACGATCTTTATATCGATTTCAACCGAAATCACCTCACCTTTCCAGTGGCACTCTTGGATTTCCATGTTGAGGCCAGGTTCAATCATTTCTTGTCAAATCTTGCATATGCATCACATATCGCACCCCGCATAGCATACCATGTTTGCATCATGTTGTTTGAGCGTTGCACGTGGTTGATTGTGTTCCTCTTGCTTGTTTGTCTTGTTTGGGTAGAGCCGGGAGACGAGTTCGCTAATGAGGATCCCGTTGAGTTTGCTTTCGAGGATCCAGTCAACTCTGACAACTTTGCAGGCAAGATGATCATACCCTCGAAATTACTTCTATCTTTGCTTTGCTAGATGCTCGCTCTTTTGCTATGCCTATGCTATGATGCCTACCACTTGCTTATCATGCCTCCCAAATTGCCATGTCAAACCTCTAACCTACCATGTCCTAGCAAACCGTTGATTGGCTATGTTACCGCTTTGCTCAGCCCTTCTTATAGCGTTGCTAGTTGCAGGTGAAGATTGGAGACCGTTCCTTGTTGGAACATTGTTTACTTGTTGGGATATCATTATATTATCTTGTTATATTAATGCATGTATATACTTGGTAAAGGGTGGAAGGCTCGGCCTCTCGCCTAGTGTTTTGTTCCACTCTTGCCGCCCTAGTTTCCGTCATATCGGTGTTATGTTCCCGGATTTTGCGTTCCTTACGCGGTTGGGTGATAATGGGAACCCCTTGACAGTTCGCCTTGCATAAAACTCCTCCAGCAATGCCCAACCTTGGTTTTACCATTTGCCACCTAGCCTTTTTCCCTTGGGTTTCACGGACTCAAGGGTCATCTTTGTTTTAACCCCCCCCCCCAGGCGAGTGCTTCTCTAAGCGTTGGTCCAACCTAGAGCACCGTGCGGGGCCGTCCCTTGGCAAATTGGGTTACGTTGGCTCCCATATGCTTAGCTTATCCGGTGTGCCCTGAGAACGAGATATGTGCAGCTCCTATCGGGATTTGTCGGCACATTCGGGCGGTGTTGCTGGAATTGTTTTATCTTTGTCGAGGTTGTCTTGTAGAACCGGGATACCGAGTCTGATCGGAATGTCTCGGGAGAAGGTTTGTCCTTCGTTGACCGTGAGAGCTTGTGATGGGCTAAGTTGGGACTCCCCTGTAGGGATTTGAACTTTCGAAAGCCATGCCCGTGGTTATGGGCAGATGGGAATTTGTTAATGTCCAGTTGTAGATAACTTGAACCTTAGCTTAATTAAAATGAATCAACTGTGTGTGTTACCGTGATGGTCTCTTCTCGGCGGAGTCCGGGAAGTGAACACGGTGTTGGAGTAATGTTTGTCGTAGGATGTTCTCTAGTTCTTCGTTCGTGCTTTGCCTTCTCTTCTCGCTCTCTTTTGCGAACAGGTTAGCCACCATATATGCTAGTCGCTTGTTGCAGCTCTACATATTACCTTGCCTTTCCTATAAGCTTAAATAGTCTTGATCGCGAGGGTGCGAGATTGCTGAGTCCCTGTGGCTCACAGATTACTTCCAAACCAGATGCAGGGCCCGATGATTCTGTTCCAGTTGACATGCTTGAGCTCAAGTGGGAGTTCGACACAGACTCACGCCGTTACTATTTGTCTTTCCCTGATGATCAGTAGTGGTTCCCAGTTGGGGCGATCGGGACCATGTCGCATGTTGGGTTGATCTTTTATTTTGGTACCATAGTCGGACCATGAGTGATTGGATGATGTAATGCTATTTATGTACTTTGATTGACGTGGCGAGTGTAAGCCAACTATGTACCTTTGCCCTTATTTATCTATTTACATGGGATGTTGTGAAGATTGCCTTACTTGCGACATTGCTTTCGATGCGGTTATGCCTCTAAGTCGTGCTTCGACACGTAGGAGATATAGCCGCATCGAGGGCATTACAAGTTGGTAATCAGAGCCTTCCCCGACCTTAGGAGCCCCCACTGCTTGATCGTATTTAGCAGCCGTTGTTGAGTCTAGAAAAATGTTTTGAGTCATCTAGGAATTATATATCGGAGAGTTTAGGAATTCTTTTTACTCCCCAATCTCCTCATCGCTCTGGTAAGGCATCCTGACGTAGAGTTTTGACTCTTCTCTTCTCAAATTTCACTAAAAAAAATTTAGGATCACGCGGGTATCTTGGAATCGTTCCGATGGTTTTGTGACGAGAACATTGTTCTTGGTGCCTCCTATCATTTAGGGGTTGTGGCAGTGTCCCAGGGAGTTGAGCTCCGAGGTGTTGTCGTCACAATTTTATCGTTGCAGTTCTGGAATACCTAAGTTTAGTTCGCCGACATCGAAAATCTCTTTTATGCAGTTGTTAGTGAGATAACCTCGACGCCACCCAGTACTGGGGCGGGAGTTCGGGAGTATTGCCATAACTTGTATAACGGATGCTTTTCGAAGGTTGAGGTAGACGATTTCCGAAGTTTTTCTCGGTTATGTCTTGAAGGATGGATACAGTTGGATGTAGGAATTGCTAGTTTTGGGTGAGATATTATGCTTCCCCTGTATCCCCAACACCTGATTGCATAACCGGAAAGGTTCGGGAGTTTCATAGGTGGGAATTCTTGTAGCTCTAGTTCTTCTTCCACAGATATTTGGTTTGAGATTGGGTGATCTTTACCGAGTATTCGTTCTTGTTCCGTACCTTGTTGATTTTATTCCTCTACCTAAATTCTAAGTGGCTTCTCAATTTATGGATATGTGACCATTTCTATTGGAATGCATTTGTTCATTTTGTTCGGATGTGAAGACTATATGTTGCAATTTCATCCCGTTGATTCAGCTTCAATTTGGTTATCTATGTGCTAATGGATGTCAACCTCTTCAGGATGGCTCCTCCAACGCGCACGACTCCGAATCCTGATCCACCACCACCTCCTCTGGAGGCATGGCAAACTGTGATGGCCACTACCAATGCAAACACGCAGTTGATCATGCAAATTCTTCAAGAGCGTAATCAAGCAAACCAAGGCAACCAGGGCAACAATCAGAATCACTTTGCTACACTCAACCAGTTCCTTGCTAACCACCCAAAGACCTTCAGCAATTGTGTTGAGGCAACTGATGCTGACGATTGGCTTGTGGACTTATGCAAGAATTTCGAGTGCAGTAACGTCAGGCCTGAGGACTTTGTCAAGTTCGCTTCCTTCCAACTCAAAGACCAAGCTGCAGAATGGTTCCAGCAGTACAAAGATTCCTGAGGAGGCCGTGTGATTACCTGGGATGAATTCCGTCAAGACTTCAAAGCTCATCATATTCCTCAGAGTGTGGTTGAAAGCAAGCGTGAGGAATTCCGCAACCTGAAGCAAGGCTCTATGTCTGTCTATGATTACAACAAGTTGTTTTAGAAGCTCGCCCGCTTTGCTAAGCAGGACGTCCCTGACGAGAAGAGCATGATATACCAGTTCAGGGTGGTCTCAGAGAAGAAATCCAGCTAGCTCTTGTTCTCTTTGAGCCCTTGAGGTACGATGAGTTTTACAACATGGCATTGAAGCAAGAGGCTGCTCAACTGAAGTGTGATGCTTCCAAGAAGCGAGTCAGAGATGCTACTCCTTCTTCCTCTACTCAAGTGGCTAAGCAGCAGAAGTATTGGCTTCCTCCTCCTCCGTTCCGTCAGCCGTATCAACAAAAGAGCAAAGGTGGCAGTGGATCTTCCCACCCACCCAACCCTGGCTTTCAGAACAAGACTTCGTCTCAAGCTCCAAGATCGAGTGCTCTGTATCACCGTCCGCTTTCAGAGGTCACGTGCAACAAGTGCCAACAGAAGGGTCACTATGCCAACAAGTGCTTCAATCAGAGGCGTCTCCCTCCTCCTCCTCCTGTGAGATCGGCAAGTACAGCTGTGGTCAAGCATAACCCCAAGCACGCCAAGGTCAACTTGCTGAATGCAGCTCAGGCAGCAGACTCGTCAGATGTCATCATGGGTAACTTTCCAGTTAACTCTATTCCTGCAAAAGTTCTTTTTGACACTGGTGCATCGCATTGTTTCATGTCAAGATCATTTGTTTCCAAGCATGACTTCATTTCGCAAATGTTTGGTAAACCTATGGGAGTGGTTTCTCCGGCTAAGTCTATGAGGGCTACTTCAATAGTCCCGGATGTTTCTATCATGATGGGTGATTTCAAGTTTCTGGCTTCTCCAATGGTCCTTGGTAACTCGGATATTGATCTTATTCTCGGAATGGATTGGCTTTCTAAGCATAAGGCTCAGCTTGATTGTGCTGCCAGGCAGATTCAATTGACTCATTCGTCTGAGGACGTAATTGTCTTTGCCGCTAATGACGATACCATCCGTCTGTTCTCTCTCAATGAGAAGGGTGAACTGGATGCCATCTCGCAAATCCCAGTCGTTTGTGAATATCAAGACGTCTTTCCAGAAGAGCTTCTAGGAATGCCTCCGCACCGGCCAGTTGAATTCGTCATCGATCTTGAGCCTGGCACGGAACCGGTTTGCAAGCGTCCTTACAAGTTCGGACCTGAAGAGTTGAAGGAGCTGAAGATGCAACTCGATATTCAAGAGCGAATGGGTCTCATCCGACCTAGCTCTTCTCCGTGGGGTTGTGGAGTACTTTTTGTGAAGAAGAAGGATGGAACGGACCGACTTTGTGTTGACTACTGTCCATTAAACAAGAAGACTATCAAGAACAAATACCCACTTCCCAACATCAATGAGCTGTTCGAACAACTCAAAGGTGCCCAAGTATTCTCCAAGCTTGATCTCTGTATGGGTTATCACTAGATTCGAATCTGTGAGCAAGATATTCCCAAGACGGCTTTTAGAACAAGCTATGGTTCATATGAATACACTGTCATGTCTTTTGGCCTCGTCAACGCTCCTCCGACTTTCTCTCGCATGATGAACTTCATCTTCAACGCCTACACAAATGACTTTGTTTTGGTCAATCTCGACGACATTCTGGTCTTTTCGAAGAACAAGGAAGATCATGCCAAGCACTTGCGTTTGGTGCTCAATAAGCTCAGGGAACACTAGTTCTACGCCAAGTTCTCAAAGTGCGAGTTTTGGCTCGATGAGGTTCTTTATCTTGGGCATATCATCTCTGCCAAGGGCATTGCGGTGAATCCTGAGAAGGTGTCTGCAATTGTGAATTGGGAACCACCTCAGAACGTGAAGCAACTCCGTAGCTTCCTTGGTCTCGCAAGCTACTGTTGAAGGTTCGTTGAGAACTTTTCAAAGATCGCGAAGCCTCTTTCAAACCTTCTCTAGAAGTACATCAAGTACGTTTGGTCTCCGGAATGTGACATTGCTTTCAACACTTTGAAAGAGAAATTGGTCACTGCTCCAGGTCTGACTCCTCCTGATGAATCCAAACCGTTCGAGGTCTTCTGCGATGCCTCTCTTCAAGGTCTTGGTGCAGTGTTGATGCAAGAGAAGAAAGTTGTGGCTTATACCTCTCGCCAGTTGAAGCCCAACGAGAAGAACTACCCCACTCATGACCTCGAGTTGGCGGCAGTTGTGCATGCTCTTTTGACTTGGAGACATCTCTTATTGGGAAGAAAAGTGGACATTTTCACTGACCACAAGAGTCTCAAGTACATCTTCACTCAGCCTAATCTCAACCTCAGGCAGACTCGTTGGTTCGAAATGATTCAAGAGTATAATCCGAGTATCGAGTATACTCCAGGAAAGGCCAATGTGATTGCTGACGCATTGAGCAGGAAAGCTTATTGCAACAGTATGATTCTCAAGCCTTACCAACCCGAGCTTTGTGAAGCTTTCCGCAAACTCAATCTGCAAGTTGTTCCTCAAGGTTTCCTCGCCAACCTTCAAGTCTCTCCTACCTTGGAAGAGCAGATTCGTCAGGCTCAACTTCTTGATGCTATGGTGAAGAAGGTGAAGATTGGGATTGCAAAGAGTCAACCCAAGTACAAGTGCTACCGCCTTGATGACAAGGATACTCTCTTCTTCAAGGATCGTATTGTTGTGCCCAAAGGTGATCTTTGTAAGGTTATCATGAACGAGGCTCACAATTCACTCCTTTCCATCCACCCTGGGAGTACGAAGATGTATCAGGATCTCAAGCAGGCTTATTGGTGGACTCGAATGAAGCGCGAGATTGCTCAGTTCGTGAATGAGTGTGATGTCTGCAGAAGAGTGAAGGCAGAACACCAAAGGCCAGCTGGTCTCCTCCAACCTCTTGCCATTCCAGAATGGAAGTTTGACCACATTGAGATGGACTTCGTGACTGGGTTTCCAAAGTCCAAGCGTGGCAATGATGCTATATTCGTTGTCATCGACAAACTCACTAAAGTGGCTCACTTTCTGCCTATCAAAGAGTCTATCACTGCAGCTCAATTGGCGGAGCTGTATACCTCTCGGATTGTCTCACTGCATGGTATTCCACAGATGATCTCTTCAGACCGTGGCAGCATCTTTACCTCCAAGTTTTGGGATTCTTTTCAGAAGGCCATGGGCACCAACATCCGCTTCAGCACAGCTTTCCATCCTCAAACTAGCGGCCAAGTCGAGCGTGTCAATCAGATTCTTGAAGATATGCTCAGAGCTTGTGTGATCTCCTTCGGCATGAAGTGGGAGGATTGCCTTCCATATGCTGAATTCTCCTACAACAACAGTTTTCAAGCAAGATCGGGCAAGGCCCCATTCGAAATTCTGTATGGCAGGAAGTGCCGTACTCCTCTCAACTGGTCAGAAACCGGTGAACGTCAACTTCTGGGAAATGACTTAATCACAAAGGCAGAGGAAATGTGCAAAGTCATTCGAGATAACCTCAAAGCAGCGCAATTGCGCCAGAAGAGCTACTATGATAGTAAGCACCGCGATTTGGCTTTCGAGATCAGAGACTATGTTTACCTCCGCGTCTCTCCAATGAAAGGTACTCGTCGCTTCGGTATCAAAGGGAAGCTTGCCCCTAGATACGTGGGACCTTTCAAGATCGCCGGCAAGAGAGGCGGTCTCGCCTATCAACTCGAGCTTCCTTCAAACTTTGCAAATGTCCACGACGTGTTCCATGCCTCTCAGCTCCGCAAGTGCTTCAAGACTCCTGACCGCACCGTCAACTTTGAAGACATTGATCTCCAAGAAGATCTCTCTTATCGTGAGCACCCCGTTGCTATTCTTGAAGAGACTGAACGCAAGACTCGCAATAAGTCAATCAAATTCCTCAAAGTCAAGTGGTCACACCATTCCGACTGTGAAGCCACCTGGGAACGCGAGGATCACCTCCGTTCTGAGTACCCGGCGTTCTTCCAGTCCTAGATCTCGGGACGAGATCCTTTCGTAGTGGTGGAGTGTTGTAACACCCCGGATGTAATTTACCCAATTTGTACTCCAACTCTTGTCGTTTCCGGCACTAAGTTATTTTATTTTCTCGGGTTCGGGTTTTAGTCTCCGTGTGTTGTTCTCGTTGTCATGCATCTCATATCATGTCATCATGTGCATTGTATTTGCATACGTGTTCGTCTCATGCATCCAAGAATTTTTTCCGTTGTCCGTTTTGCATTCCGGTGCTCCGTTCTCCTCCGGTGGTCCTTTCTACCTTCTTTTCGTGTGTGGGGGTTAAACATTTCTGGATTGGACCGAGACTTGCCAAGCGGCCTTGGTTTACTACTGGTAGACCGCCTGTCAAGTGTCGTACCATTTGGACTTCGTTTGATGCTCCAATGGTTAACCGAGGGACCGAAAAGGCCTCGTGTGTGTTGCAGCCCAACACCCCTCCAACTTGGCCCAAAACCCACCAAAACCCTCTCCATCATCTAGAGCGTTCGATCACAATCGCGTGGCCGAAAACTGCACCTCATTTGGACTCTCCTAGCTCCTCCTATGCCTATTTATAGACCCCCCTCCGAAATCCACGGGTTCTTCTCCCCCGAAACCCTAATTCCCCGCTCCTCGCCGCACCGGACAAGTACGGTCCGGCCGGACGTTGTCCGCCCGCCGCCGCTGACCTATCAGGGAGCGCCACGTGGCCCCCCGAGCCCCACTTCACCGCCCAGCGCCGCCGGCCCGCCCGGGCCCAAGGCGGGCCCTCTCCCCGCGCCGCCCAGGCCAGAGGCGTCCGACTGCCCCGCCGCCGTCTTCCTCGGAGCCAGCCGCCCGCGTGCCGCCTCTCCATCGGCGGAGCCCCACCGTGCCGCACCGCGCCGGCCACCGCCCGATGCCGGCCGGATCTCGCCGCCGCGCGCCCGCACCGCGGGAGCCGAGCCCCGCCGCCGTTCTGCACCAACTCCGGCGCCGCCCCGCGCCTCCTCCTCCCCCTCCGGCAAGCCGGCGACCTCCCTCTTCGGCGAGCTCGTCAAGTCCGGCCGACGAACCTCGTTCCGCATGCAAATCAGATCTGGATCTGAGATTCCCCCTCGGTTGACTTTCTCCCGAAACCCTAGATAAATGGCATTTTCCATCATACTATATCTCCGCATCCGTAGCTCCGTTTTGGGTGTGTAGCATATCGAAAAGTTCGTCTCAGAGAGTACATCATTTCATCTCATTGCATCATTTGAGCTCATCTTGACGCCCGAAATGCTGTTGGAAGAGTGCTATTTGAGTTAATTGTCAGATCTGCTGCACCAAATAGCTATTTGCCATTTTTGCCATGTTTAATGTGTGCATGATATGCTCCTGAGCTTTGCCATCTTTACAGAGGTGCTATCCATGTATTTTTTTGATTTGTGTGGTGACTAGCACAAGCTTGCAAAGTGGTGCATTCGTTAATGCTGATTCAGGGACTAAGCAATTCCACTAAGTCCTTGATTTGTTTTTATCAATATGTCATATGTTCATGTTGTTTGCTAGTGATCCATGCCTCTTTTGAGGATGATCAGTAAGGATGATTTGTTAATCTTGTGCTGCTCTATCCATCCGTGTCTTTTTTTTGCATATATGGAGCGCCCTAGCTTGAGTCAATTGAGCTCTCCTTTTGCTAGTTCGTGAATCTGGGCAGATTGTCTACTTGTTAGCGATTTTGCCGAGGATGTTGTTGTTGATCCGTGCATGCTATGTTGTTGTTCTTGCCATGTCTAGCTTGTATAATGTGTATTCTTGATGGGTGTATGCTTAGATTGTCATTCCTTGCTCTGTAGTGAGTGCATCAAGCTCGTAAACATGCCTACTCGTTAAGATATTTGCATGTTCCAGTTTTTCACTAAGTCTGTGATCTAATTATGTTTTTGCCATGTTCACATGCTTGCAATTGTATTTTCTGATCCCTTTTGGCTCAAGGTCACTAAGGGACTTTTCTTAAGCTCTTTGAGTAGCTCCATGCCATGCCTTGCTTTGCCACGTTAATTTCCTGTAGCATATAGTTTTCATGCTCCAAAGTGTGCTACCCGATCTGAAATTTCAGACTTGTGTTAATTTCACTAAGTCTGAAACCTGTTTGCCAATTGCACATTTGCCATGCTTGTTTGATCCTCTTAATGGATGAATTGGCCGTAGATCAGTGTTCATCTTTTGTCAAGCATGATGAGTGGATCCCTGCCATGTATTTTGTTGCCATGTTTGAGTGCTGTAGCATAATTATCTTGTTGCATTTAGATGGCTACTTGTTGTTTATCGCAGACCGGTGCCATATTTGTTTTGCTTGCCATTTCCAAACCGTGCATCCAGTTCCGGCGATCTTTATATCGATTTCATCAAAATCACCTCACCTTTCCAGTGGCACTCTTGGATTTCCAAGTTGAGGCCAGGTTCAATCATTCCTTGTCAAATCTTGCATATGCATCACATATCGCATCCCGCATAGCATACCATGTTTGCATCATGTTGTTTAAGCGTTGCACGTGGTTGATTGTGTTCCTCTTGCTTGTTTGTCTTGTTTGGGTAGAGCCGGGAGACGAGTTCGCTAACAACGAGCCCGTTGAGTTTGCTTTCGAGGATCCAGTCAACTCTGACAACTTTGCAGGCAAGATGATCATACCCTCGAAATCACTTCTATCTTTGCTTTGCTAGATGCTCGCTCTTTTGCTATAACTATGCTATGATGCCTACCACTTGCTTATCATGCCTCCCAAATTGCCATGTCAAACCTCTAACCCACCATGTCCTAGCAAACCGTTGATTGGCTATGTTACCGCTTTGCTCAGCCCCTCTTATAGCGTTGCTAGTTGCAGGTGAAGATTGGAGATCGTTCCTTGTTGGAACATTGTTTACTTGTTGGGATATCATTATATTATCTTGTTATCTTAATGCATCTATATACTTGGTAAAGGGTGGAAGGCTCGGCCTCTCGCCTAGTGTTTTGTTCCACTCTTGCCGCCCTAGTTTCCGTCACATCGGTGTTATGTTCCCGGATTTTGCGTTCCTTACGCGGTTGGGTGATAATGGGAACCCCTTGACAGTTCGCCTTGCATAAAACTCCTCCAGCAATGCCCAACCATAGTTTTACCATTTGCCACCTAGCCTTTTTCCCTTGGGTTTCGCGGACTCAAGGGTCATCTTTGTTTTAAACCCCCCCGGGCCAGTGCTTCTCTAAGCGTTGGTCCAACCTAGAGCACCATGCGGGGCCGTCCCTTGGCAACTTGGGTTACGTTGGCTCCCGTACGCTTAGCTTATCCGGTGTGCCCTGAGAACGAGATATGTGCAGCTCCTATCGGGATTTGTCGACACATTCGAGCGGTGTTGCTGGACTTGTTTTATCTTTGTCGAGGTTGTCTTGTAGAACCGGGATACCGAGTCTGATCGGAATGTCTCGTGAGAAGGTTTATCCTTCGTTGACCGTGAGAGCTTGTGATGGGCTAAGTTGGGACTCCCCTGCAGGGATTTGAACTTTCGGAAGCCGTGCCCGCGGTTATGGGCAGATGGGAATTTGTTAATGTCCGGTTGTAGATAACTTGAACCTTAATTTAATTCAAATGAATCAACTGTGTGTGTTACCGTGATGGTCTCTTCTCGGCGGAGTCCGGGAAGTGAACACGGTGTTGGAGTAATGCTTGTCGCAGGATGTTCTCTAGTTCTTCGTTCGTGCTTTGCCTTCTCTTCTTGCTCTCTTTTGCGAACAGGTTAGCCACCATATATTCTAGTCGCTTGCTGCAGCTCTACATATTACCTTGCCTTTCCTATAATCTTAAATAGTCTTGATCGCGAGGGTGCGAGATTGCTGAGTCCCTGTGGCTCACAGATTACTTCCAAACTAGATGCAGGGCCCGATGATTCCGTTCCAGTTGACGCGCTTGAGCTCAAGTGGGAGTTCGACGAAGACTCACGCCGTTACTATGTGTCTTTCCCTGATGATCAGTAGTGGTGCCCAGTTGGGGCGATCGGGACCGTGTCGCATGTTGGGTTGATCTTTTATTTTGGTACCGTAGTCGGACCATGAGTGATTGGATGATGTAATGCTATTTATGTACTTTGATTGACGTGGCGAGTGTAAGCCAACTATGTACCTTTCCCCCTATTTATCTATTTACATGGGATGTTGTGAAGATTGCCGTACTTGCGACATTGCTTTCGATGCAGTTATGCCTCTAAGTCGTGCTTCGACACGTAGGAGATATAGCCGCATCGAGGGCGTTACAGAGGAGCTAAGTCATTATGTTTCATGGCTTGAGGATCTTGATACTGTCAAGACAAATTTTCTTCCTGCATTTGGAAATGTTAGTACTGAAAACGTGCGACCGATAGTGTTCGTAATGAACTACGGTCACATCTATTTAGGAAGGATGGTAAGATTTTTACTATTTGTCCTCAGTACATCTTTTCCGTACATTATTTTTGAAGCTAAACTTCATTGCTAAGTATGTTACCATACGATGTTCTTCAACTGGGACTTCCGATGAATGTTGTGCCTTATTGGATCGAGACTAAAGGTACCATGAGTATTATTAGCTTACGGCCAAGATATCCTACAGATTACTTTAGTGCATTCAAGATTAGCGACGGATGCTTAATACTGCAAGACTGGACCAAATATGTGATGGGGGAGCGCAGAGAAGTACTAGGGGGCAGCAAACAGATGCGCTACCGACGATTAGGAGACATGTTCATCTGCATGCTCCAACTTGATCAAGGAGGAGAGCTACACATGTTTTATGTTATTTTACCTAAGAGAGAGCAGCAGGAGTGATTACTAGCTAGAAATGAGTTTGAGGATGATGATGTGCTACACTATTACTATGATGATAAAATAGCTAGTGTTGGTGGTAATGACTATGATGATTATTATTAGCTAGTGTTAGTGGTCATTAAATAAATACTGTTGGTGGTAATGACTATGATGATGATTAAATAGCTTGTGCTGGCGGATTAGATTCAAGTGGACGCAACATATGGTGCACATCGAAAGTACTACTAGTCCAAACTAGATCAAGTTTGGATTAGTAGTATACTTTTGACATGCACCACATATTGCCTCCACTTGAACCTAATCCACCTTCATTTGACACACTGTTATGGACATAATGATGTAAACCTCATAACTGGTATTGTACCAATATTTGTCCTATGGCGCATAAATACACTAAAAATAAAAAAATAAAAAAGAATACTAGTAGCGATGGCGAGAAAACACGCTGCCAGTAGTTACATTAGCAGTAGCGCGGGAGTGAACAAATGCTGCAGCTATTTGCCCTAGCAGTAGCGCGTGCAGGCACGCGTTACTGCTAAGCAATAGCTGTAGCGCCTTATTAGTAGCGCGCCTACCCGCGCTACTAGTGAGCACAAAACCCGCGCTGCTGCTAGCCTTTTCCCTAGTAGTGGATTAGCAATGCTTGGCCCCTAGCTCATTTATTTTTCATCGCTCTGCCACTGCGCGCAACAGCGCACGTGTTCGCCCCCTCTCTCTAAATATCGATCTCGCACTTGTGCATTCCTTCATAGTCTCCCTCCACTCGGCCCCTCGCACCATCTTCTAGCCCCCCACCGGATTTTGCCACATGTACAATCTAGCAGACTCCATGGTTGAACTTAAGCATAATGCACAAACCTCAAAACAACAGTGGTTCTCTTTTGTTCTAGAATCTTCCGTATCATAACTGCCCAAACTTTTTTTCTAGTTGAATTGCCATTATTTGTTTTTACTTTATGCTTTACAACGCACAATTCCATGAATCAGAAAATAGATTAAGGGCTTCTTTGATTCAAAGGATTCTCAAAGGAATTTTGGGGGATTCTAATCATTAGGAATTTTTCCTATCTTGGTTGTATGATTCGTAGGATTGTAAACCATAGGAATTTTTCCATATGATTCATTTGCACTAGATTTCATAACATCCCATCCACTCAAACCTCTTTGAAAGAATTCTGCGTTTTTTCTATGCACAATCAAACACTCGTACAATCCTGTAGGATTCAAGACGACATTCCACTATAATCCCATGTTTTTCCTATTCCCGCGTTCTTAGCTTTTTTATAAAAACTAATTGATTTTGAATGAGATGAACTATAAGAATTAAACGAAGGGCTACATCAGGCATATATGACTCAGAGCATACATGCTATAGTGTGGTATTTATTCATAATTTGGTTACAAAATCTGATGTGTGCAATGCATGTGTACCTTACTAGTACTTCGAGTATGTGCAAAACACGTAAATTAGAATACCAACGGCATGCTACACAGTGTCTCTCTTACAGTTCATGAAGCCACGTGGCACATGTGGAGGCGTTGTCGCGACCTCCTTGCGTGGATTGATCACAGTGACGTGCTGCTGGTTCCAGAAGAATGTACTCGTCCTCACTGAACCATACTGGCAGTACATGCACGAAGCGAAGATGTGCACGCACGCCACGCACGCACTCATTCCCTCGCACGCACACGCGGGTACACGGGCGGATGCAATTTTGTACCAAGATCCACCCCATGTGATAATTTGATGCGTGTAAAGTCATTCACTTCATTGATGGTCAATTAATATAGCGCATGCAAATTGAGTGGACGTGAGGGCGGAAGAAAGACATTATTACTCCACTGCGCGCATGCGAGTAGTTAAATCGTGGGTTTCTAGTAGTACTTCCATTGGTCTCCTTCATATTTTGTGCCAATTTTCGACAGTAACATAATACTTACGCATTTGAGCAGTGTAGTACTTGAAATTTATGTTCCGCTAAACTCATCGGGAGCCATTTCGGGCCTCGAAATCAAAACCATCAATTAATCTTTACCTTGTTCCCATCACATTCGAAAGCCTGCTCACACCTACTAGTACGTACCAAACCTGAACGTGTTCCCACTATGCAGGTATTAGTACTAGTGCTAGTAATTAGGTTATAAAAGGGGGAACTACCTAACTGAAAATTACTCTACCTTTCCTCCTCATAAGTGATTTTTCTTCGTCCGTCGTTGCCATGGCCGGTGAGCAGAGCTCTAGGTCGAGAACTACTCGTAACAAGGGAGCGGCAACCAAGGCTGCAGAAAAAAAAGAGGGCTCGCTGCCATGCAGAGACCTCGAAAGATCTCTCACGGGCAGGCGATGGCTCCTAGGAGCGCCCTAGCCGCGGAGGCGAACATGCCGAGCCGGCGGAGCTGGAGTCATTATCCCTCGACGGCATGCCCGATCAGCTCAATAAGCACCTCACTAAGCAGAAGGAGTTCATCCAAGGCTTGATGGAGTTGCTGAAGGAGAGCCTCGACGACATGCCCGCTGATCTCAATCAGCAGGGGGAGTTGACCGCCGGCTTGGTGATGCTGCTGAAGAAGAGTATTGCCTCGGAGAAGAAGGCGACCGGCGAAATCCTGCGACTTCAGAAGGACAAGGCGAAGCTCTGCCACGAGATCGACCTGTTGAAGGAGAAGAACGCCAGCTGGAAGAAGCTGCATGAGAATAGTAGTTCCTCGATGAAGATGCTGCAGGCCCTCGTCATGGAAAAGAAGGAGGAGTTGGCGAAGCTCCGCATCGAGCACCCGGCTGCTGTCAAGGTACGTAATGCGGCCGTGGAACAGATGATGAAGGCTCGCGTCGAGAAATCCCGCGTCATGGACAGAATGAAGAAGATGGCGGAGGAGACGCGCAAGGAGATGGAGGTCGTGGAGGAGATGAAGAAGCAGTTACGACTCGGCGGCAAATTAGATCATTTGGGGTGATAATCTTCCTTCTTCTTTTGCTCCTGTGTTTCATCTTTTGCTTCAGGTGTTTCGCCGCACGTGTCATTTTCTCTGCGAGGCATGAATAGAACAATGGTTTTTTTGAGGGAATGAATAGAACAATGCTAATAATGAGATGACTAGCAAATTAGATCATTTTTTATCGTCATATGGCACTGGGCTGTCGTGTTTCATGCTCCTCCGTCGCAGTACTACTCCAGTGGAAAAGTTGAGTATATCGCACGGTTCTTTGCTCCTCCTCGATCAGGTCGTCGGCGCATTTATACGAGCAGTCAAATCACAAGGCCCCGCCTTCCAGTAGTAATGAGCCGTCAAATCACAAAGGCCCTCACCTCTCGTGAAACCGACCAAGCTAGACTGCCCCGCCCTCTAGCCTTTTAAAAAATGTATACTTTTGTACAGCAGTAGTATCGATGGATTGTGTCATGGAGCAAAACTTGAAATTAAAAAAAAGGTGGTACATATAGAGAGCGCTCGTCGCCAAATTATGCATATAGTACTATTAAAAAGGCTAGTCACAATAATGGTGTCCAGCACAACCCACCCCTCAAATAAAACTAAGAGGGTGCTTGGATACGTTTTAGTCCCATGACTAAAAGTAGTGGGACTAAAACATGCTAGCCTCACCCATGTTTGGATCCAAATACTAAAAAGGCTAAAATCAAGTTAATGAGCATTTATTATTCTCCAAACCCTCCAATCCAGAACTCGCCTGTGTTAAAGGAGAGGAGTTAAATGAGTAGAGAGAGGACTAATCCACATTTTCGTAGGGGTACCCCTGACTAAAAAAATTAGTCTCAAGACTAGTTTTAGCCCCTCTTTAGTCAGGGGTGCTTCGAACTTTAGCCTCTTAAAGAGACTATTTTTAGTCAGACTAAAATAAGTCCTTTGGATCCAAGCACCCTCTAAGCGTCCTGAAATTCTTTGACAAAACTAAGCACCCTAAAATTCTTTGACAACTAAACTGCTGGCTATATGATGTTGGCCATATATATATATATATATATATATAGGGTGGGTCTATTCTAATAACACCCCTTAAGACCTTATTCTGCACACCAAAACTTCTTATTCTGATAACACCACACCAGAACGCCACCGCCCCTCCCCTCCCCACCTTCTACCGCGGGAGCGGCCTCGAGTGCCGCCGGCCCTCCCCCCCCTTCCTTCTACCGCGGGAGCGGCCTAGAGCGCCGCCCCCCCCCCCCCCCCCCCCCCCCCCCCCCCCCCCCCCCCCCCCCCCCCCCACCACTGCAGCGGCCTACTCCACCACCACCTGCCTCCCCACCTTCTTTCTCCCTCACCCTGCCTTCCCCCACCCCAAAGGACGGATCCCGCCTTGGTGGTCGCCGGATTCGCGCCAGATCCGTCGCTCCTCCTCGGTCCAACTCACACACGCGGGCTCCAGGAGGGCCGGTCCCAGTGCAGGGCTGTGACGCCCCCGATTCAATCGTACACTAACCATACACGCAAACGTGTACGATCAAGATCATGGACTCACGGGAAGATATCACAACACAACTCTACAAATAAAATAAGTCATACAAGCATCATATTACAAGCCAGGGGCCTCGAAGGCTCGAATACAAGAGCTCGATCATAGATGAGTCAGCGGAAGCAACAATATCTGAGTACAGACATAAGTTAAACAAGTCTGCCTTAAGAAGGCTAGCACAAACTGGGATACAGATCGAAAGAGGCGCAGGCCTCCTGCCTGGGATCCTCCTAAACTACTCCTGGTCGTCGTCAGCGGGCAGCACGTAGTAGTAGGCACCTCCGGTGTAGTAGGAGTCGTCGTCGAAGGTGGTGTCTGGCTCCTGGGCTCTAGCATCTGGTTGCGACAACCAGGTAGAAGGGATAGGGGGAAAAGAGGGAGAAAGCAACCGTGAGTACTCATCCAAAGTACTCGCAAGCAAGGAACTACACTACATATGCATGGGTATCAAATGGAATAAGGGTATCATATGTGGACTGAACTGCAGAATGCCAGAATAAGAGGGGGATAGCTAGTCCTTTCGAAGAGTACGCTTCTGGCAACCTCCATCTTGCAGCATGTAGAAGAGAGTAGACGGAAGTCCTCCAAGTAGCGTCGCATAGCATAATCCTAACCGATGATCCTCCCCTTGTCGCCCTGTGAGAGAGCAATCACCGGTTGTATCTGGCACTTGGAAGGGTGTGTTTTATTAAGTATCCGGTTCTAGTTGTCATAAGGTCAAGGTACAACTCCAAGTCGTCCTGTTACCGAAGATCACGGCTATTCGAATAGATTAACTTCCCTGCAGGGGTGCACCACATAACCCAACACGCTCGATCCCATTTGGCCGGACACACTTTTCTGGGTCATGCCCGGCCTCGGAAGATCAACACGTCGCAGCCCTACCTAGGCACAACAGAGAGGTCAGCACGCCGGTCTAAATCCTATGGCGCAGGGGTCTGGGCCCATCGCCCTTTGCACACCTGCACATTGCGAACGTATCCGGAAGTAGACCTAGCCTAGTAGGCGTTCCGGTCCAATCCGGCGCGCGCCACTCAGTCGCTGACGTCACGAAGGCTTCGGCTGATACCACGACGTCGAGTGCCCATAACTGTCCCCGCGTAGATGGTTAGTGCGTATAAGCCAGTGGCCAGACTCAGATCAAATACCAAGATCTCGTTAAACGTGTTAAGTATCCGCGAACGCCGACCAGGGCCAGGCCCACCTCTCTCCTAGGTGGTCTCAACCTGCCCTGTCGCTTCGCCACAAAGATCCACACAGAGGGCCGTCGGGAAAGTATGTCCTTCCAGCCCCCAATTCGTGAATCAACTGCGGGTACTCCTTGAGCCAACCCGACTTTGGTCATCACATGTATCATGTATAAAGTATATAGTATATATCCGTGATCACCTCCCGAGTGATCACGGCCCGATAGTATAGCATGGCAGACGGACAAGAATGTAGGGCCACTGATGATATTCTAGCATCCTATACTAAGCATTAGGATTGCAGGTAAGGGTAACAACAGTAGTAGCAAGGACAGGCTATGCCTCAGGATAGGATGAACGGAAAGCAGTAACATGCTACACTACTCTAATGCAAGCAGTATAGAGAAGAGTAGGCGATATCTGGTGATCAAAGGGGGGGGCTTGCCTGGTTGCTCTGGCAAGAGAGAGGGGTCGTCAACACCGTAGTCGTACTACGTAGCAGCGGCGTCGGTCTCGGTGTCTAGCGAGAGAAGAGGGGGAAGAAACAATAAATATAATGCAAACAGATGCATAATGATGCATGACATGACAAAACGTGATGCTAGGTGTGCCCTAACGCGGTACGAGGGGGTACCGGTGAAGGGGGAAACATCCGGGAAATTATCCCCGGTGTTCCGCGTTTTCGGACAAACGAACCGGAGTTGGAAAGTTGCGTGATTGCTATGCTAGGGATGCGTGGCGGACGAACAGGCTGCGTATCCGGATTCGTCTCGTCGCTCTGAGCAACTTTCATGTACAAAATATTTTAATCCGAGTTACGGATTAAAAGATATGATTTTTTAAAGATTTTATTAATTTCTAGAATTTAATTAATTATCTAATTAATTCGAAAATGAATTAATGACATCAGCATGATGTCATGCTGACGTCAGCAGTCAACAGAGTTGACTGGTCAACCTGACTAGTGGGTCCCACTGGTCAGCGACACATTTTAATTAAACAGATTAATTAAACTAATCATAATTAATTAGGGGGGTGGGCCCCACTGTCATACTAATTAATTAGCTAATTAACAGTAGTTAATTAGGTTAATTAATCATTAGGTTAATTAATCTTAATTGGTTAATTTAGTCAGAATTAATTAGTTAATTAATTAATTAATTAGTTTTATTATTCATTATCACATTTTATTATTATTTTTATTCTCTCTTTTTTTATTAAAACGTTCTGGGGCTGGGGCCCCCATGTCATTGGCCCCAGGGGGCCTTGCGGGTTTCGGGCGCATGGCCGCGCGGTTGTCGCCCAAACGGGCGCGGGCGCAACGGTGCCCAGCACCCGCTCTTTCGGGCGCACCACAGGGGCAGGCGGAGGGAGGAGCGGGCTCGGCAGGGGCGCCGCTTCGACTGGAGCAGCGGCAGCGGCCAAGGGACGGCGCCGGCGTGGGCGCACGGGGCGCAGGGCGGCGACAGGGGGGCCGCGGGGCGCGGTGAGGGAAGAGGCAAAGCATCGGCGCGCGCCCGGGCGCGTGTACAGGGGCACGCCGGGCGGGGCGAGGCCACGGTGAGCGCGGGCCGGGGCGCGGTCGCGGCGAGCACGCATCGGGCGCGGCCGGGTCACGTGGTGCACGCGACGAAGTGTGGGACAGAGAGGAGGGGAGGGGCGAGGCGGAGCTCACATCGAGGAGCAGGGATGGGGCAATGGGCTCGGGGGAGTTCGGGGAGGTCGACGGGGACGACGTGCGTAGAAGGGGAAGTCCGGCGGCGTCCGGGATGCTTCGGGCGACGGGGTCGGGGTCGAGGCGGCGATGGCGGGGCGGCGCCGGGAGGAAGCTGAGGCCGGTCAGGGAGGAGGGGTGGACGGGGTGGCGTCATGTGGCGGCGGGGCGGTCCGGCGTGTGGCGGGACAGCACCGGGCGCGTGGCGGCGTCGAGCGGTGACGGCCTCCTCTGGATCCCGATCCAGATCGGGAGAGAGGAGGGGGGCGTCGTGGGGAGAGTGGGGTGTGCGGTTGTGGGCTAGGGTTTCGGGGGTGGGGGTGGATAAGCGAGTGAGGGGGGGGTGGGTGGCCGGCTGGGCCGTGGGGTGGGCTGGCCCGTTCGGGCGGCTGAGGCCAGCTGGGCCACTTGGCCCAGTGAGAGGGGGGGTTGCTTTGCCCCTTTTTTTGTTTTGTTTTTATCTATTTGCATTTCTATTTTTAAACCTTTTTAAACTATTTAGACATTTTATAAAAATGTGTTTGCTGCACCATAATTACCTGTGTAATACTTGGCAACCACCGAACATTTTTGTTTCAATTTTTGAAAACTTTTATTGCCGACATTAATTTTATTTTTAAATTTGAATTTGACGCGGTTTGAACTAACGGGCATTTAGCAACAGTAATCGGGATGACATGGCATGATTAGCGTGGGATTACTGTAGCAAGATTATCCGGGCGTTACAAATCTCCTCCACTACAAGAAATCTCGTCCCGAGATTTAGGAGGTAGAAGGAAACAGTGCGGGGTATTCATCACGAAGACGATCCTCGCGTTCCCAGGTGGCTTCGTCTTTAGAGTGATTCGACCACTGGCCCTTGAGGAACTTGATCGCCTTCTGACGTGTGCGGCGTTCAGCTTGGTCGAGAATGCGGACCAGATGCTCTTTATAGGAGAGGTCTTGTTGCAATTCAAGCACTTCATGATCCACTGCTCGGATTGGGTCCTTGAAGCAGCGTCGAAGCTGCGACACGTGGAACACATCGTGAACCTGAGAAAGGTTCGGCGGAAGCTCCAGTTGATATGCCACCTTTCCACGCCTTTCGAGAATATTGAAAGGACCAATATAGCGGGGAGCTAGCTTTCCTTTGATCCCGAAGCGGTGTGCACCCTTCATTGGTGTAACTCGAAGATAAGCCTTTTCGCCAGGTTGATAGACCATGTCTTGGTGATGACGGTCATACTGACTTTTCTGACGTGACTGAGCAGTGTTGAGATTCTTGCGAATAATGCGAACTTGTTCTTCAGCCTGTTGGATAATATCCGGACCAAAGAGTGGACGTTCCCCAGTTTCTGACCAGTTCAGAGGGGTTCGACACTTTCGTCCATATAGCACTTCGAAGGGGGACATCTTCAGACTAGCTTGATGGCTATTATTATAAGAGAACTCGGCATATGGAAGAGATTCCTCCCATTTCTTGCCGAATGAGATTACACAAGCTCGAAGCATGTCTTCGAGAACTTGGTTGACACGTTCAACCTGTCCTTGCGACTGAGGATGAAACGCAGTACTGAACGACAGATGAGTTCCCATAGCTTCTTGGAAACTCGCCCAAAACCATGAAGTGAATAAGCTGCCACGGTCTGAACTGATAACCAGTGGAATACCGTGAAATGAAACAATTCTGGCCATGTAGAGAGTAGCAAGCTGACTAGCAGTGATTGTCTCTTTGACCGCCAGAAAATGGGCAACTTTGGAAAGTCGGTCAATGACGACAATAATAGCATCATTACCTTTCTGCGATTTGGGAAATCCAGTGACGAAGTCCATTTCAACATGGTCCCATTTCCATTCAGGAATAGAGATAGGTTGCAGAGTTCCAGCAGGCCTTTGATGCTCTGCTTTGATTCGGCGACAAACGTCACACTCTGCAACATAACGAGCAATGTCCTGCTTCATATTAGACCACCAGAATCTTTGACGAATATCCTGGTACATCTTTGTACTACCAGGATGGATGGACAGAGGCGTATCATGAGCTTCTTGCATAACCCTTTTAGTCTTATCCAGGTTTTTCTTCGAACATGCTACCACTAGGCGGCCTTTGAAATACAAGGCGCCATCGTCGGCGATAGTGAAGAATGAGGGCTTTCCTTCTGCTAGATGGCGTTTAATCTTATGGACTTCAGAGTCATAACCTTGAATAGTCTTTATACCAGCTACGAGATCTGGTACGGCAGCCAGGGTATTTAGAGAACCCTTAGTAATAACAAGAAGATTCATCTTGCGGAACTCCGGGGGAGGGGGAGCGAGTGCTCCAGGAGGAACAATATGGAGGTTCAGCTTTCTAAATTCTTCGACAAGCGAGGGCTGAACTTTGTGAACTTGGAGGTGGTTACAGTAAGACTTGCGGCTCAAGGCATCAGCCATTACATTAGCCTTGCCGGGGGTATAGGATATACCCACGTCAAAGTCTGCAACAGTCTCCATCCATCTTTGCTGACGTAGGTTCAAATCTGGCTGAGTAAACAGATACTTTAGACTTTTATGGTCGGTGAAGATCTCGCAACGATTACCGAGAAGGTAATGTCGCCACTGCTTCAGTGCATGAATGACAGCAGCCAGCTCGAGGTCGTGAACTGGGTAGTTTTCTTCGTGAGGGCGCAGTTTACGAGAGGCATAAGCAATCACTCTGCGCTCCTGCATTAGGACACAGCCTAATCCTTGACGGGAAGCGTCGCAGTAAATGACGAAGTCCTTCTTAGTATCAGGTGGTGCAAGCACGGGGGCAGAAGTCAACTTGTCTTTGAGCGCCTGGAAACTTTCCTGACACTTGTCTGTCCAGTCAAACTTGACACCCTTATGCAACAGATTAGTCAGGGGCCTGGCAATCTTGGAGAAGTTCTCGACGAATCGACGACAATAGCTGGCGAGACCGAGGAAACTTCGGACTTGCTTCACATTCTTCGGAGGAGTCCAATCGAGAATAGCCTGAACTCATTCAGGGTTGACGGCAATACCATCTTTGGAGATGACATGCCCAAGATAGGTTACTTCGGGGAGCCAGAATTCACACTTGGAATACTTAGCATACAGCTGATGCTCCCGAAGCTTTTCCAGCACAAGACGAAGATGTTCAGCATGTTCTTCCTTGTTCTTGGAAAATACAAGGATATCGTCCAAATAAACCACGACGAACTTGTCGAGGTAATCCATGAATATATAATTCATCAGACGAGAGAAGGTGGCTGGAGCATTCGTTAAGCCGAATGACATGACGGTGTACTCGTATGATCCATACCGAGTCACGAAGGCGGTTTTTGGGATGTCATCTTCACGAACACGGATCTGGTGGTAACCCAACCTCAAGTCGAGTTTGGAGAACACTGATGAGCCAGCCAGTTGATCATAAAGATCATTGATTCGAGGAAGAGGATATTTATTCTGAATGGTAGCTTGGTTTATAGGACGGTAGTCTTGGACTAATCGGTTTGTCCCATCCTTCTTCTTAACAAAGAGAGAAGGTGCTCCCCAAGGAGAGCAACTTGGGCGAATGAAACCTTTGACAAGAGATTTGTCGATTTCCTCCTTAAGCTCAATGAGTTCATGCGGCGGCATCTTGTAGGGTCGTTTAGCTATAGGGGTAGTGCCGGGTTTCAAGTCGATGATGAATTCGACAGCTCTAGCAGGGGGAATCCCCGGAAGTTCTTCTGGGAAGACATCTTGGAATTCACGAACGACGGTAATGTTTTCAATGCCCTCGAGTGGTGCAGTGTTCAATGCATTCAAGGCATAAAGACGTGCCTCGGCGTTCTGAACTAGATGAGCTTGGTAAGCAATTATTTCATCAGAAGGGTGTAGCAAATGGACGACCTTAGTGGCGCAAACTATAGAAGCAGTATGCGCTTTCAACCAATCCATTCCCAGAATGAGGTCAATGCTACAGGACTTTAGTACGATGGGGGAGGCAAGGAATTCCAGTCCTTCAATTTCAACGGGAACGTTGTGACTAACCATAGAGGTTTGACACTGGCCCGCAGGAGTGTGTACCACAATCGCAGTGTTCATCTCTTCGTATTTAATGCCATGCATGAATGCAAACTCAGCTGATAAGAATGAATGTGATGCTCCTGTATCAAATAAAACAGATGCTGGTATGGAATTTACGAGGAGTGTACCCATCACAGTAGCAGGCTGGTCTAGAACTTCATTGAGATCAATGTGGTTGGCATGAACACGACCATAAGACTTGGTACTGTTGTTGCGGGGCTGGTTGCTTCCACGGCCCGTTGCTGGAAGGGCTAGTTGATTCTGGTTCTGGTTGCATTCCCTAGCACGGTGCCCTGGTTGCCCACACCTGAAGCACAATCCATTATTGGGAGTGGGAACAGGAGCTTGTGGTGGTGGAGCTGGAAGTCTTGGCTGCCTAGTTGGAGGAGCAGGCAGACGAGGTGCAGCATAGGTCTGCCTTGGGGTGGGTGCATTCGGCTGGTACATGCTGTTGGGAATCCATATGTTGCGCTTCTGCGAGGACGGGCCCGAAGAAGAGCCCGTGTCACGGTTGCGCCTGTGAGAGCCCTGGTATTCCCGCAGACCAGTTTCGACATTGATGGCCTTGTTAACCAGGGTGGTGAAATCAGCAAAGTCATGCACTAGAAGTGCGAGCTTGATGTCAGCTTGAAGGCCATCACAGAACTTCTCCTGTCTGCGTGCATCAGTTGCAATGTCTTCTTCAGCATAGCGGGACAAGTCAAGAAACTCCCGCTGGTAAGCTTCCACAGTTTTGTTGCCTTGGGTGAGATTGCGGAACTCACGCTTCTTCCGGTCCATGACTACCTGAGGAATGAAGCGAGCACGGAAGGCAGCTTGGAAGTCTGGCCAGGTGATGATTGTTCCAGCTGGCAGAGTACGCCTGTGGCTGTCCCACCATTGAGCCGCGGGTCCTTTCAGGAAGAAGGAAGCAAAGGTGACATAGCTGGCAGGGGCTACATTAGCAGACTCCATCTCATAGGTGATGTCACGGAGCCAGTCGTCAGCATCCAGAGGCTGAGTTGAGCTGCAGTACACGGTTGGGTTGAGGCGCATGAAATCTTGCAGAGTCACTTGGGTTGGCTGCTGGTTCATATTGGCGCGAGGAAACTGAGCCATAATATTCTCCATGAACTGACGATTCAGCTCAAACTGTTGCATCATCCCAGCCATGTACTCAGGCGGTGGTGGGGCGTTGCCACCACGACCACGACCACCTGGTCTAACCATCCTGCTAATATTTAACAGGGGTAGTTCAGCATTGAGAAATTTGCAAAAAACAAGAGTCATTCATGACGAAACATGCACAACGAAAGCAGCACGATAGATACTACATAGTAGTCGGCATATCTTACAAAAGAGATCATGCATAGAGTTCGTTACACAGTGTTCAGTACATAGGCTAAGACATCATAGGCGGCACACAGACTCGCGGCGAATGCAACTAACCCTAATAAGCAAGTCTACGTCAGTCCCATGCGGTACTGCGGAGGTAGGTGTAGCCCGACAGCTGGTAGTGACGCGAAGGGAAGACCTCCACGCGAGTAGCCTAGGGTCCGCGGATACTCTGGTGCGGAACCCGATGCGCAGGTGGCAGGAGAGGGCCCAATGCAGGAGAGTAGCCTCCCACATCTGGCCAGCCGACGCCTTGGGGCATCACGGTTCGGGCAGGGTAGATCGCAGAACGCGACAGATCACCAGAGCGGACAGAGGGGTGCAACAGCGTCAGAGCACGATACAGGTGCTGACGGGTGGTGTACAACTCATGGCGAAGAGCTCGGTTAGCTCTATCCAGCCCATCAGCATGCAGAACCAGGTTCTGATGGTAGAAGGGCTCTTGGGTGACAGTGGAGTAGGCAGCAGTGTAGTATCCCTCCGCACCAACATCGGATGCGATAGCAATGTGCCTGAAGGGGGAGGTATCCAACTCCTGATACTCTCCACGGAGACGTGTCAGAGCAGCATAAGCAGCATCGTGGACCGCCATATCGATAGTCACTCCAACACCATGAGAAGTGTGTAGCACGGTAGTGGAGTCATACTCCCAAGAGTAGAGGTGGACGATGGCACGGTACTGCTCCTGGTTGAAGTCCTGATACTCCTCATAGACGGTGTACTCAGGGTGCCAGCGATAACCCAGATAGGTCATCATCTCAACCAACACAGCAAGTGATCCTGAGGCACCAATGGCCGTCATGTGGCGCACGACCTGCCTCGTGGGTTCCATCTGAAAACAAAGATGTTTTCACAGGAGTCAAATGACAATGTGGATAATGTTCAAGTACTACTTTAAAGAATAACTAGGGCTTATCCAACTTTGGGGTGAACGTGGTCACGGGATCCTAGTGTTAGAGTTAGTAAAATCGTTTAACCCGAGTAGGAGAGAGTTCAGAGTCCCAGAGTAAGGATCGAGGAGTAAAAGATCCTAATACCACCCAGATGGCGACGTGGGCCCATAAGGCACACAACCATGTTAGTAAAAGTTTTTGTAATGTCTAGACTCAACTTCGGCCAAGGAGTGTGGAAGGAGGATTCCTACATGCAGTCGGCTCTGATACCAACTTGTGACGCCCCCGATTCAATCGTACACTAACCATACACGCAAACGTGTACGATCAAGATCAGGGACTCACGGGAAGATATCACAACACAACTCTACAAATAAAATAAGTCATACAAGCATCATATTACAAGCCAGGGGCCTTGAAGGCTCGAATACAAGAGCTCGATCATAGACGAGTCAGCGGAAGCAACAATATCTGAGTACAAACATAAGTTAAACAAGTCTGCCTTAAGAAGGCTAGCACAAACTGGGATACAGATCGAAAGAGGCGCAGGCCTCCTGCCTGGGATCCTCCTAAACTACTCCTGGTCGTCGTCAGCGGGCAGCACGTAGTAGTAGGCACCTCCGGTGTAGTAGGAGTCGTCGTCGAAGGTGGCGTCTGGCTCCTGGGCTCCAGCATCTGGTTGCGACAACCAGGTAGAAGGGATAGGGGGAAAAGAGGGAGAAAGCAACCGTGAGTACTCATCCAAAGTACTCGCAAGCAAGGAACTACACTACATATGCATGGGTATCAAATGGAATAAGGGTATCATATGTGGACTGAACTGCAGAATGCCAGAATAAGAGGGGGATAGCTAGTCCTTTCGAAGAGTACGCTTCTGGCAACCTCCATCTTGCAGCATGTAGAAGAGAGTAGACGGAAGTCCTCCAAGTAGCGTCGCATAGCATAAACCTAACCGATGATCCTCCCCTCGTCGCCCTGTGAGAGAGCGATCACCGGTTGTATCTGGCACTTGGAAGGGTGTGTTTTATTAAGTATCCGGTTCTAGTTGTCATAAGGTCAAGGTACAACTCCAAGTCGTCCTGTTACCGAAGATCACGGCTATTCGAATAGATTAACTTCCCTGCAGGGGTGCACCACATACCCCAACACGCTCGATCCCATTTGGCCAGACACACTTTCCTGGGTCATGCCCGGCCCCGGAAGATCAACACGTCGCAGCCCTACCTAGACCAACAGAGAGGTCAGCAGCCGGTCTAAATCCTATGGCGCAGGGGTCTGGGCCCATCGCCCTTTGCACACCTGCACATTGCGAACGACGGAAGTAGACCTAGCCTAGTAGGCGTTCCAGTCCAATCCGGCGCGCGCCCACTCAGTCGCTGACGTCACGAAGGCTTCGGCTGATACCACGACGTCGAGTGCCCATAACTGTCCCCGCGTAGATGGTTAGTGCGTATAGGCCAGTAGCCAGACTCAGATCAAATACCAAGATCTCGTTAACGTGTTAGTAACCGCGAACGCCGACCAGGGCCAGGCCCACCTCTCTCCTAGGTGGTCTCAACCTGCCTTGTCGCTTCGCCACAAAGATCCACACAGAGGGCCGTCGGGAAAGTATGTCCTTTCAGCCCCCAATTCGTGAATCACTGGGTACTCCGAGCCACCGACTTTAGTCATCACATGTATCATGTATAAAGTATATAGTATATACCCGTGATCACCTCCCGAGTGATCACGGCCCGATAGTATAGCATGGCAGACGGACAAGAATGTAGGGCCACTGATGATAAACTAGCATCCTATACTAAGCATTAGGATTGCAGGTAAAGGTAACAACAGTAGTAGCAAGGACAGGCTATGCATCAGGATAGGATTAACGGAAGCAGTAACATGCTACACTACTCTAATGCAAGCAGTATAGAGAAGAGTAGGCGATATCTGGTGATCAAAGGGGGGGCTTGCCTGGTTGCTCCTGGCAAGAGAGAGGGGTCGTCAACACCGTAGTCGTACTACGTAGCAGCGGCGTCGGTCTCGGTGTCTAGCGAGAGAAGAGGGGGAAGAAACAATAAATATAATGCAAACAGATGCATAATGATGCATGACATGACAAAACGTGATGCTAGGTGTGCCCTAACGCGGTACGAGGGGGTACCGGTGAAGGGGGAAACATCCGGGAAATTATCCCCGGTGTTCCGCGTTTTCGGACAAACGAACCGGAGTTGGAAAGTTGCGTGATTGCTATGCTAGGGATGCGTGGCGGACGAACGGGCTGCGGATCCGGATTCGTCTCGTCGCTCTGAGCAACTTTCATGTACAAAATATTTTAATCCGAGTTACGGATTAAAAGATATGATTTTTTAAAGATTTTATTAATTTCTAGAATTTAATTAATTATCTAATTAATTCGAAAATGAATTAATGACATCAGCATGATGTCATGCTGACGTCAGCAGTCAACAGAGTTGACTGGTCAACCTGACTAGTGGGTCCCACTGGTCAGCGACACATTTTAATTAAACAGATTAATTAAACTAATCATAATTAATTAGGGGGGTGGGCCCCACTGTCATACTAATTAATTAGCTAATTAACAGTAGTTAATTAGGTTAATTAATCATTAGGTTAATTAATCTTAATTGGTTAATTTAATCAGAATTAATTAAGTTAATTAATTAGTTAATTAATTAATTAATTAGTTTTATTATTCATTATCACATTTTATTATTATTTTTATTCTCTCTTTTTTTTATTAAAACGTTCTGGGGCTGGGGCCCCCATGTCATTGGCCCCAGGGGGCCTTGCGGGTTTCGGGCGCATGGCCGCGCGGTTGTTGCCCGAACGGGCGCGGGCGCAACGGTGCCCAGCACCCGCTCTTTCGGGCGCACCACAGGGGCGGGCGGAGGGAGGAGCGGGCTCAGCAGGGGCGCCGCTTCGACTGGAGCAGCGGCAGCGGCCAAGGGACGGCGCTGGCGTGGGCGCACGGGGCGCAGGGCGGCGACAGGGGGGCCGCGGGGCGCGGTGAGGGAAGAGGCAAAGCATCGGCGCGCGCCCGGGCGCGTGTACAGGGGCACGCCGGGCGGGGCGAGGCCACGGTGAGCGCGGGCCGGGGCGCGGTCGTGGCGAGCACGCATCGGGCGCGGCCGGGTCACGTGGTGCACGCGACGAAGTGTGGGACAGAGAGGAGGGGAGGGGCGAGGCGGAGCTCACATCGAGGAGCAGGGATGGGGCAATGGGCTCGGGGGAGTTCGGGGAGGTCGACGGGGACGACGTGCATAGAAGGGGAAGTCCGGCGGCGTCCGGGACGCTGCGGGCGACGGGGTCGGGGTCGAGGCGGCGATGGCGGGGCGGCGCCGGGAGGAAGCTGAGGCCGGTCAGGGAGGAGGGGTGGACGGGGTGGCGTCGTGTGGCGGCGGGGCGGTCCGGCGTGTGGCGGGACAGCACCGGGCGCGGGGCGGCGTCGAGCGGCGACGGCCTCCTCTGGATCCCGATCCAGATCGGGAGAGAGGAGGGGGGCATCGTGGGGAGAGTGGGGTGTACGGTTGTGGGCTAGGGTTTCGGGGGTGTGGGTGGATAAGCGAGTGAGGGGGGAGTGGGTGGCCGGCTGGGCCGTGGGGTGGGCTTGCCCGTTCGGGCGGCTGAGGCCAGCTGGGCCACTTGGCCCAGTGAGAGGGGGGGTTGCTTTGCCCTTTTTTTGTTTTGTTTTTATCTATTTGCATTTCTGTTTTTAAACCTTTTTAAACTATTTAGACATTTTATAAAAATGTGTTTGCTGCACCATAATTACCTGTGTAATACTTGGCAACCATCGAATATTTTTGTTTCAATTTTTGAAAAATTTTATTGCCGATATTAATTTTAATTTTAAATTTGAATTTGACGCGGTTTGAACTAACGGGCGTTTAGCAACAGTAATCGGGATGACATGGCATGATTAACGTGGGATTACTGTAGCAAGATTATCCGGGCGTTACAAGGGCTTCCGATTTGACGCCAGCGAGGTTCCTCCGCGTGCTCCCCACGACCTCCTCCTGCCAGCGCGCCGCCGCACCACCTCCCTCCCGCTCTGCGCCGCCTCACCGCCTCCCTCCTCCCGCTCCGCGCCGCCTCCCTTCCCCGTCGCCGCACCGCCTTCCTCCCCGCGCCACTTCCCTCCTCGCGCCACGCCCCACCGTCGCACCGCTCCCTCCGACGCGTGGTGACCGGGTGGGAGGACCGATGAGCGCCACCACTTCCCCTCCGCCCCTGTCTCAGCGGGCGCCCCGGGAACGAATCCGGCCGTCCGTGGCATGGATCGAGGTGGAGCGAGGACGGAGAATCTTTCCTAGCCTCTCCCCCACCTCCAAGATTTGTCGGCCCGGCCCCTCGCCGGCCAGCGCGCCACATTCACCGTCCAAATCTGCAAGACAACCCCGGCCACCCCAACTTCCCTCTCCAGCTATCTCCTTCAGCACTGGCGCACAGGGTTTGCAGCCGCACTGCACCTTAATGGCCGCTGCACTGCATGTCGAGGGCCACTGCACTGCACACCGACACGTCGGGAGGTCAGGGGAGCTGGTAGTGGCCGAATCTGGATATGCAAAAAAGGGGAGGCGCTGAGCTCCTAGCAGTCGACAGTATGGCCTCCTCCGCCCGCGGAGAGCATGACCGGCGACGGGCTCAGGATGACCCAGTGCAGTCCATTGGCTTGTTGCGTGTAGCTCTCCTACTGATGTTTGTGCAGCTCGCAGAGCGGTTGTTCCAGTCCACCTATGCATGCGGCGTGCAGTGCCCGCCAAAGGAGCAGGCAAACATGCCATCGAAGGAGCAAGCAAACAGTATCGAAAAGCACGACCTCCTGGGTACACCGCGCCGCCCAACCAGTCCTCTCTTCCTTCCCCGTACCCACCTCCCTTCCCTTCTTCGATGAGGGCTAGTGTGAGCATCTTGCTGACTTTGTTGGTCAGTACAACCCATGCGTGCCTCAATTTTGGTCACCAAAACGACTACTCTGCAATTCGACGCACGCTCAATTTTCTGTTTGTGAAACAAAATTTCAGTGCAGTTTTGCTATTCTCTATTCTTGTGTTTCAGGTCGTGCAGTTCCTCAGCGAGGAACATTGCAGTACTCTTGTGGAGGATGAGAGTAGCGGGGGCAGTGCAGGCATTCAGATGACGATGGCACACTTGTGTCTCGGTCCATTTTTCGCTTGATGTGGTTCACTTGTGCCTGATGTGAAGCGCACTTCACTTCTTTGTCTGAGAAAAATTTACGTCCGACAAAAGAAATTATGCAGCTCGCTTGCCTGTCCGATGCAGTGCGGTTTTCATTCTGAAGCAGTGCGGTCGGCGGTATGATGTTGTTCATCCCGTAAGTGCAAAAAAATGTTACGGAAGCAAAAAAAGAAATGTGGTTCTTCTTGATAGTGTTGTGGTTCATTTACACCCGATGTGAAGTGCACTTCAATTTCTCGTCCTTAAAGAAATTACATTTGAATAAAATAAACCATACAGTTCTCTAACACGTCTGATGCAGTGCGGTTTTTCATCCGATGCAGTGCGGTTTTCAGTCGGATGAAGTACCCACGTCGATTTGGGTGTCGCGAAAAATAGAGTGTCCGCATTTCGGTAAATTTAAAACTGCTCTTAAACCGTAAGGATTAGAGAGAGTGTTCTACATGAAAAAGTTGCGTCTCGTCGATATATTTCCAACGGCATATCATTTGAATCATTTCGACGACCGGTTTGTAAAAGTTTCGCAAAAAACGGCCGCTGCCACTTGTCGTCTGCCACACGATTTTCAAAATTAACTTAAAACTGTAAGGAATCTCAAAACCATTTCTACATATGAAAGTTGCACCTTGTCCATAGCTTTCCAACGACATATTACACGCCTCGTTTCGACAAACGGTTAAAAAACTAGAGCAAAAACAGTACCGAAAATTTGAAAAAATTTGAAAAACAGAATTCCGCGATTTAGTAAATTTGAAACTGCTCTTAAACCGTAACGAATTAGAGGAAGAAATATATATGAAAAAGATGCGCCTCGACGATATCTATCCAACGGTGTATCATTTGCTTCATTCCGACGAGCGGTTTAGAAAAAAATGTGAAAAAACGCTCGCTGCCACTCGTTGTGGGCCGCACCTTTTTCAAAACTGCTCTTAAACCATGAGGAATCTCGAAAAGTATTCAACATGGCGAATTTGTGCCTAATACATAGCTTTTCAACGATATATTACACGCCTCGTTCCAATAAACGGTTAAAAAACTAGAGCGAAAATAGTACCAGAAAAACACTGCGTTCAGTTTTTTGCCACGGGAAGTTCACTCGCCTCAGTACTGCAGCGCACTTGGTTCAAACGATGATGTGCACTTGCGTTAAGAGTGCAGTGTGGAAGTGTTTTCAGAATAACTATTCTGATAATATTATCATAATAGACCCTAGGTGAGGAATAGTTATTCTTCACCCCCCTCTATTTTACCATCAATGCACCGTAATTTTACGTTCCGTACGTTTTGTCTTATTTCCAACACAAAATGGGACCGTAAGAAAATATATATTCGCCGTAAAAAATATTTTATGTTATGTAAAATTATAAACATAAAAACATAGTCTAAAATACACATAAACTGCAAAATTTCTTGTCTTATGACCTATATTTTTATTTTCTTATGTCAAATTTTACGTAGTGAATCAATAGGAATGTAACTATTTGAATTCGAAACGTAATTTAATTATAAAATGATCGTAAGATTACCTCGGGTGAAGAATAACTTATTTTGCATCCTGGGTGATGAATAGTAACACTATATATATATATATATAGATTGATTGTTTGTTTGATTGTTGTGTGATTGATTGAGTGAAATTCGAAACTTTTTGAAAGTTAAATGAGAGGGAATAAAAGGACTTTCCCAAACTTTCACCTTTTTGCATTTTGATCTTCGTGAATTCAAATTCTTTTCAAATACAAAACCCTCGAGAGAAGATGATATGACTTCTTCCATTTAATTAAATGAAAAGGGGGTTTTGAAAAGATTTGAATTTTATTTGGAAATATTTCAAATTCAGAAATTTTAAGCAACTCAATGATTTTCATGAGAGAAGATAAAATGACTTCTTCAAAATATATGAGATACGAGTTGGAAGTTTAAAAAGATCAAAATTAAAGTCTGTTTGAAATTATTTTCAATTTGGAGTTATTTGGGTTTTATTCAAATTATTTTTCTCCAAAAATAAAATAAATGGAAAATGGGGTAAAATGATTCCCTACATCAGAAAATTGGAGAGAAATAATTTTGAAATCATTTTGATATTTCTAAAATGATTTTTATTGGGTTTTATTGTAGAAGTAGCACTGTTTGAATTATTTGAATTTTTGTGCATTTTATTTGGCACTAGATAAATGTTCATATTGTAGAAAAAAATTATAAAATTTTTGATATATAATATGCCTATATAAAATTTGATTTTATTATCGCTATCCAGTTTCTTTTTTTGTTTCTATATAAAAAAGAAAAAAATCTACACGTGAGCCTGGAACTAACCGCCGCCCACATGCGTAGCATAGCAGCATGCCGGCCCGTTTTTCTTTTGTTTTCTTTTGTCTTTTTTATTTTATTTTTGTTAATGTTCATTTTTTTGAACAATTTTTAGAAAAAAATAGACTTCGGAAAAAGATGTAGCCCGTGTACGCGGCCGGCCGAGGCCTTTAGGCCCATGCGAGGCGTTAGCCTTTTTCTTCTCTATTTCGTATATTTTCTCCTTTCCGGCGCGATTTCTAGAAGTTGTCTCCTCTTTTTGAAGTTGTCTTTTCTCTACCTTATAAAGATATCTTTCTTAGTTTTTTTATACTTCCGTAGTTTATTATTTCTAGACTAATACGATAGAATAATTAGATTATCAATTAGTCTACGTATTTATACATTAGACCTAGAGTTTTTTGCCGTAGTTATTTTTTTTCCGTAAAACAGCTTGGCCCTAATTTTTCAAATAGCCATAACTTTTCACTCGTTTATCCAAATTAGATGAAACCTGCGCCTATAGCTTCGTCTTGTTTTCACCTATCCGGTGAACCTGTCACATCAACTTTTTGAAATTTTCAAATTTTGAATGTTGTTCAGATTCATATTCAAACTTCTTTTGAACATAACTTGAGTTTCGTAACTCTGATTTAGTTGATTCTTTTTGCAAATCGAAGCTCTTTACCTAAACTTTCTGATAAGACCAAGTTCACATAATTTTGGTACTGTTAGAAATTGTTTTATGTTGCAAGAGTTATTTGCTTGGTTTTGATGTTTTCCGAACCGTCTTCTTCGTTCTTCCCGATCTTCTGAGTGATTGCTTATGTGTGGTTACTATTGCTTGCTCACGACAGATTGAACGGAGTGTGACGAGTAGAACTATCAAGAGTTATGAGTGTGAATCATCTTCATCAACAGTACAAGGCAAGTTCACACTTTGATCATATCCCTTTCATACCCAGTTTTTATGCATTAGTTTCACCCTCAAATATTGCATGGTTAGGATTTGATAACATGTGGGTATTGGGAAGTAGTTGATGAGGTAGGAACCTATTGTCCTGCATTCAAACCTTGGGAGTGAAGGAAATATGCCCTAGAGGCAATAATAAAGTTATTATTTATTTCCTTATTTCATGATAAATGTTTATTATTCATGCTAGAATTGTATTAACTGGAAACATAATACATGTGTGAATACATAGACAAACTAAACGTCACTAGTATGCCTCTACTTGACTAGCTCATTAATCAAAGATGGTTATGTTTCCTAACCATAGACAAAGAGTTGTCATTTGATTAACGGGATCACATCATTAGGAGAATGATGTGATTGACTTGACCCATTCTGTTAGCTTAGCACTCGATCGTTTAGTATGTTGCTATTGCTTTCTTCATGACTTATACATGTTCCTATGACTATGAGATTATGCAACTCCCGTTTACCGGAGGAACACTTTGTGTGCTACCAAACGTCACAATGTAACTGGGTGATTATAAAGGATCTCTACAGGTGTCTCCAAAGGTACATGTTGGGTTGGCATATTTCGAGATTAGGATTTGTCACTCCGATTGTCGGAGAGGTATATCTGGGCCCTCTCGGTAATGCACATCACACAAGCCTTGCGAGCATTGCAACTAATGAGTTAGTTGCGAGATGATGTATTACGGAACGAGTAAAGAGACTTGCCGGTAACGAGATTGAACTAGGTATTGAGATACCGACGATCGAATCTCGGGCAAGTAACATACCGATGACAAAGGGAACAACGTATGTTGTTATGCGGTCTGACCGATAAAGATCTTCGTAGAATATGTAGGAGCCAATATGAGCATCCAGGTTCCGCTATTGGTTATTGACTGGAGACATGTCTCGGTCATGTTTACATTGTTCTCGAACCCGTAGGGTCCGCACGCTTAAGGTTTCGATGACACTTATATTATGAGTTTACGAGTTTTGATGTACCGAAGTTAGTTCGGATTCCCGAATGTGATCACGGACATGACGAGGAGTCTCGAAATGGTCGAGACATAAAGATGGATATATTGGATGGCTATATTCGGACACCGGAAGTGTTCCGGGTGATTTCGGAGAAAACCGGAGAGCCGGAGGGTTACCGGAACCCCCCCCCCCGGGAGAAGTAATGGGCCATGTGGGCCTTACTGGAGAGAGAGGGGCAGCCAAAGGTGGGCCGCGCGCCTCCTCACCCCCTGGTCTGAATTGGACTAGGAGAGGGGGGGCGGCGCCCCCCTTTCCTTCTCCCTCCCCACTTCTTTCCCCCTCCTAGTAGGAGTCGTACTCCTACTAGGAGGAGGACTCCTCCTTGGCGCACCATAGGGGCTGGCCGGCCTCCTCCCCTTGATCCTTTATATATGGGGGCAGAGGGCACCCCTAGATACACAAGTTGATCCACGTGATCATATTCTTAGCCGTGTGCGGTGCCCCCTTCCACCATAATCCTCGATAATATTGTAGCGGTGCTTAGGCGAAGCCCTGCGACGGTAGTACATCAAGATCGTCACCACACCGTCGTGCTGATAGAACTCTTCCCCGACGCTTTGCTGGATCGGAGTCCGGGGATCGTCATCGAGCTGAACGTGTGCTAAAACTCGGAGGTGCCGTAGTTTCGGTGCTTGATCGGTCGGGCCGTGAAGACGTACGACTACATCAACCGCGGTGTCATAACGCTTCTGCTGTCGGTCTACAAGGATACGTAGATCACACTCTTCCCTCGTTGCTATGCAATACCATGATCTTGCGTGTGCGTAGGAATTTTTTTGAAATTACTACGTTCCCCAAAAGTGGCATCCGAGCCTAGGTTTTATGTGTTGATGTTATATGCACGAGTAGAACACAAGTGAGTTGTGGGCGATATAAGTCATACTGCTTACCAGCATGTCATACTTTGGTTCGGCGGTATTGTTGGACGAAGCGGCCCGGACCGACATTACGCGTACGCTTACGCGAGACCAGTTCTCCCGACGTGCTTTGCACAAAGGTGGCTAGTGGGTGACAGTTTCTCCAACTTTAGTTGAACCGAGTGTGGCTACGCCCGGTCCTTGCGAAGGTTAAAACAGCACCAACTTGACAAACTATCGTTGTGGTTTTGATACGTAGGTAAGATTGGTTCTTGCTTAAGCCCGTAGCAGCCACGTAAAACTTGCAACAACAAAGTAGAGGACATCTAACTTGTTTTTGCAGGGCATGTTGTGATGTGATATGGTCAAGACATGATGCTAAATTTTATTGTATGAGATGATCATGTTTTGTAAACCAAGTTATCGGCAACTGGCAGGAGCCATATGGTTGTCGCTTTATTGTATGCAATGCAATTGCGCTGTAATGCTTTACTTTATCACTAAACGGTAGCGATAGTCATGGAAGCATAAGATTGGCGAGACGACAACGATGCTACGATGGTGATCAAGGTGTCGTGCCGGTGACAATGGTGATCACGACGGTGCTTCGAAGATGGAGATCACAAGCACAAGATGATGATGGCCATATCATATCACTTATATTGATTGCATGTGATGTTTATCTTTTATACATCTTATCTTGCTTTGATTGACGGTAGCATTTTAAGATGATCTCTCACTAATTATCAAGAAGTGTTCTCCCTGAGTATGCACCGTTGCGAAAGTTCTTCGTGCTGAGACACCACGTGATGATCGGGTGTGATAGGCTCTATGTTCAAATACAACGGGTGCAAAACAGTTGCACACGCAGAATACTCAGGTTATACTTGACGAGCCAAGCATATACAGATATGGCCTCGGAACACAGAGACCGAAAGGTCGAGCGTGAATCATATAGTAGATATGATCAACATAGCGATGTTCACCAATGAAACTACTCCATCTCACGTGATGATAGGACATGGTTTAGTTGACTTGGATCACGTGATCACTTAGAGGATTAGAGGGATGTCTATCTAAGTGGGAGTTCTTAAGTAATATGATTAATTGAACTTAAATTTATCATGAACTTAGTCCTGGTAGTATTTTGCATATTATGTTGTAGATCAATAGCTCACGTTGTTGCTTCCCTGTGTTTATTTTGATATGTTCCTAGAAAAAATTGTGTTGAAAGATGTTAGTAGCAATGGTGCGGATTGGATCCGTGATCTGAGGTTTATCCTCATTGCTGCATAGAAGAATTATGTCCTTGATGCACCGCTAGGTGACAGACCTATTGCAGGAGCAGATGCATACGTTATGAACGTTTGGCTAGCTCAATATGATGACTACTTGATAGTTTAGTGCACCATGCTTAACGGCTTAGAATCGGGACTTCAAAGACGTTTTGAACGTCATGGACCATATGAGATGTTCCAAGAAGTTGAAGTTAATATTTCAAGAAAATACCCGAGTTGAGAGATATGAAGTCTCCAACAAGTTCTATAGCTAGAAGGTGGAGGAGAATCGCTCAAGCAGTGAGCATGTGCTCAGATTGTCTGGGTACTACAATCGCTTGAATCAAGTGGGAGTTAATCTTCCAGATAAAATAGTGATTGACAGAATTCTCTAGTCACCATCACCAAGTTAGTAGAACTTCATGATGAACTATAATATGCAAGGGATGACGAAAGTAATTCCCAAGCTCTTCGTGATGCTGAAATCGACGAAGGTAGAAATCAAGAAAAACATCAAGTGTTGATGGTTAACAAGACCACTAGTTTCAAGAAAAGGGCAAAGGGAAGAAGGGGAACTTCAAGAAGAACGGCAAGCAAGTTGCTACTCAAGTGAAGAAGCCCAAGTCTGATCCTAAGCCTGAGACTAAGTGCTTCTACTACAAAGGGACTGGCCACTGGAAGTGGAACTGCCCCAAGTATTTGGCGGATAAGAAGGATGGCAAGGTAAACAAAGGTATATTGGATATACATGTTATTGATGTGTACTTTACTAGTGTTTGTAGCAACCCCTCGACATTTGATACTGGTTCAGTTGCTAAGAGTAGTAACTCAAAACGGGAGTTGCAGAATAAACAGAAACTAGTAAAGGGTGAGGTGACGATGTGTGTTGGAAGTAGTTCCAAGATTGATATGATCATCATCGCACACTCCCTATACTTTTGGGATTAGTGTTGAAACTAAATAAGTGTTATTTGGTGTTTGTGTTGAGCATGAATATGATTTGATCATGTTTATTGCAATACGGTTATTCATTAAAGTCGGAGAATAATTGTTGTTCTGTTTACATGAATAAAACCTTCAATGGCCATACACCCAATGAAAATAGTTCGTTGGATCTCGATCGTAGTGTTACACATATTCATAATATTGAAGCCAAAAGATGCAAAGTTAATAATGATAGTGCAACTTATTTTTGGCACTACCGTTTAGGTCATATCGGTGTAAAGCGCATGAAGAAACTCCATACTGATGGACTTTTGGAACCACTTGATTATGAATCACTTGGTACTTACGAACCATGCCTCATGGGCAAGATGACTAAGACTCCGTTCTCCGGAACAATGGAGCGAGCAACAAACTTGATTGGAAATAATACATACTGATGTATGCAGTCTAATGAGTGTTGAGGCTCGCGGCGGGTATCGTTATTTTCTGACCTTCACAGATGATTTGAGCAGATATGAGTATATCTACTTGATGAAACATAGGTCTGAAACATTTGAAAAGTTCAAAGAATTTCAGAGTGAAGTGGAAAATCATCGTGACAAGAAAATAAAGTTTCTACGATCTAATCACAGAGACGAATATTTGAGTTACGAGTTTGGCCTTCAGTTAAAACAAAGTGAAATAGTTTCACTACTCACGCCACCTGGAACACCACAGTGTAATGGTGTGTCCGAACGTCGTGATCGTACTTTACTTGATATGGTGCGATCTATGATGTCTCTTACCGATCTACCACTATCGTTTTGGGGTTATGCATTAGAGACAGCTACATTCACATTAAATAGGGCACCATCTAAATCCATTGAGACGACACCATCTGAATTATGGTTTGGCAAGAAACCAAAGTTGTCGTTTCTTAAAGTTTTGGGTTGTGATGCTTATGTGAAAAAGTTTCATCCTGATAAGATCAAACCCAAATCGAAGAAATATGTCTTCATAGGATACCCAAAGGAGACTGTTGGGTACACCTTCTATCACAGATCCGAAGGCAAGACATTCGTTGCTAAGAATGGATCCTTTCTAAGAGAAGGAGTTTCTCTCGAAAGAAGTGAGTGGGAGGAAAGTAGAAAACTTGATAAGGTAATTGTACCTTCTCCCTTATTGGAAAGTAGTTCATCAAAGAAATCTGTTCTTGTGACTACTACACCAATTAGTGAGGAAGCTAATGATGATGATCATGTAACTTCAGATCAAGTTACTACCGAATCTCGTAGGTAAACCAGAGTGAGATCCGCACCAGAGTGGTACGGTAATCCTGTTCTGGAAGTCATGTTACTAGACCATGACGAACTTGCGAACTATGAGGAAGCGATGATGAGCCCAGATTCTGCGAAATGGTTTGAGGCCATGAAATCTGAGATATGATCCATGTATGAGAACAAAGTATGGACTTTGATGGATTTGCCCGATGATCAGCAAGCCATAGAAAATAAATGGATCTTCAAGAGGAAGACGGACGCCGATAGTAGTGTTACTATCTACAAAGCTAGACTTGTCGAAAAAGGTTTTTGACAAAGTTCAAGGTGTTGACTACGATGAAATTTTCTCACTCGTAGCGATGCTTAAGTCTGTCCAAATCATGTTAGCAATTGCCGCATTTTTATGAAATCTGGCAAATGGATAAACAAAACTACATTCCTTAATGGATTTAAAGAAGAGTTGTATATGATGCAACCAGAAGGTTTTGTCAATCCTAAAGGCGCTAACAAAATATGCAAGCTCCAGCGATCCATCTATGGACTGGTGCAAGCATCTCGGAGTTGGAATATACGCTTTGATAAGTTGATCAAAGCATATAGTTTTATACAGACTTGCGGTGAAGCCTGTATTTACAAGAAAGTGAGTGGGAGCACTACAGCATTTCTGATAAGTATATGTGTATGACATATTCTTGATCGAAAATAATGTAGAATTATTCTGCAAAGCATAAAGGAGTGTTTGAAAGGATTTTTTCAAAGAAAACCTCGGTGAAGCTGCTTACATATTGAGCATCAAGATCTATAGAGATAGATCAAGACGCTTGATAAGTTTTTTTTTCAATGAGTACATACCTTGACAAGATTTTGAAGTAGTTCAAAATGGAACAGTCAAAGAAAGAATTCTTGCCTGTGTTACAAGGTGTGATATTGAGTAAGACTCAAAGCGCGACCACGACAGAAAATAGAATGAGAATGAAAGTCATTCCCTATGCTTTGGCCATAGGCTCTATAAAGTATGCCATGCTGTGTACCAGACCTATTGTATACCCTACACTAATTTTGGCAAGGGAGTACAATAGTGATCTAGGAGTAGATCACTGGACAACGGTCAAAATTATCCTTAGTGGAATAAGGATATGTTTCTCGATTATGGAGGTGACAAAAGGTTCATCGTAAAAGGGTTACGTCGATACAAGTTTTGGCACTGATCTGGATGACTCTTAGTCTTCATCTGGATACATATTGAAAGTGGGAGCAATTAGCTAAAGTAGCTCCGTGCAGAGCATTGTAGACATAGAAAATTGCAAAATACTTACGGATCTGAATATGGCAGACCCGTTGACTAAACTTCTCTCACATGCAAAACATGATCACACCTTAGTACTCTTTGGGTGTTAATCACATAGCAATGTGAACTAGATTACTAACTCTAGTAAACCCTTTGGGTGTTGGTCACATATCGATGTGAACTATGGGTGTTAACCACATAAAGATGTGAACTATTGATGTTAGATCACATGGCGATGTGAACTAGATTATTGACTCTAGTGCAAGTGGGAGACTGAAGGAAATATGCCCTAGAGGCAATAATAAAGTTATTATTTATTTCCTTATTTCATGATAAATGTGTATTATTCATGCTAGAATTGTATTAACCGGAAACATAATACATGTGTGAATACATAGACAAACTAAACGTCACTAGTATGCCTCTACTTGACTAGCCCGTTAATCAAAGATGGTTATGTTTCCTAACCATAGACAAAGAGTTGTCGTTTGATTAACGGGATCACATCATTAGGAGAATGATGTGATTGACTTGACCCATTTCGTTAGCTTAGCACTCGATCGTTTAGTATGTTGCTATTGCTTTCTTCATGACTTATACATGTTCCTATGACTATGAGATTATGCAACTCCCGTTTACCGGAGGAACACTTTGTGTGCTACCAAACGTCACAACGTAACTGGGTGATTATAAAGGATCTCTACAGGTGTCTCTAAAGGTACATGTTGGGTTGGCGTATTTCGAGATTAGGATTTGTCACTCCGATTGTCGGAGAGGTATCTTTGGGCCCTCTCGGTAATGCACATCACACAAGCCTTGCGAGCATTGCAACTAATGATTTAGTTGCGAGATGATGTATTACGGAACGAGTAAAGAGACTTGCCGGTAACGAGATTGAACTAGGTATTGAGATACCGACGATCGAATCTCGGGCAAGTAACATACCGATGACAAAGGGAACAACGTATGTTGTTATGCGGTCTTACCGATAAAGATCTTCGTAGAATATGTAGGAGCCAATATGAGCATCCAGGTTCCGCTATTGGTTATTGACTGGAGACATGTCTCGGTCATGTCTACATTGTTCTCGAACCCGTAGGGTCCGCACGCTTAAGGTTTCGATGACAGTTATATTATGAGTTTATGAGTTTTGATGTACTGAAGTTAGTTCGGAGTCCCGGATGTGATCACGGACATGACGAGGAGTTTCAAAATGGTCGAGACAGAAAGATTGATATATTGGACGGCTATATTCGGACACCGGAAGTGTTCTGGGTGATTTCGGAGAAAACCGGAGAGCCAGAGGGTTACCGGAACCCCCCGGGAGAAGTAATGGGCCATATGGGCCTTAGTGGAGAGAGAGAGGGGCAGCCAAAGGTGGGCCGCGCGCCTCCTCCCCCCTGGTCCGAATTGGACTAGGAGAGGGGGGCGGCGCCCCCCTTTCCTTCTCCCTCCCCACTTCTTTCCCCCTCCTAGTAGGAGTCCTACTCCTACTAGGAGGAGGACTCCTCCTTGGCGCGCCATAGGGGCCGGCCGGCCTCCTCCCCTTGATCCTTTATATACGGGGGCAGAGGGCACCCCTAGATACACAAGTTGATCCACATGATCATATTCTTAGCCGTGTGCGGTGCCCCCTTCCACCATAATCCTCGATAATATTGTAGCGGTGCTTAGGCGAAGCCCTACGACGGTAGTACATCAAGATCGTCACCACGCCGTCGTGCTGACGGAACTCTTCCCCGACGCTTTGCTGGATCGGAGTCCGGGGATCGTCATCGAGCTGAACGTGTGCTAAAACTCGGAGGTGCCATAGTTTCGGTGCTTGATCGGTCGGGCCGTGAAGACGTATGACTACATCAACCGCGTTGTCATAACGCTTCCGCTGTCGGTCTACAAGGGTACGTAGATCACACTCTTCCCTCGTTGCTATGCATCACCATGATCTTGCATGTGCGTAGGAATTTTTTTGAAATTACTATGTTCCCCAACAGGGAGTTATTTCTACGTTATGCTTATACTGTTATGCTATGCTCGTAGATGTGGATTGGTTGAGTGTATTCATGACAGATGTGAGAGTTATCATTAATGGTTAACTTAAGGTGGCTACTTTAATACACATCTGGGTGGATTGGATGGGGCACCCTGGAGCACCAAGTGGTTTGCCCGGGCACCTAGAGAACCTAGTGCTTGCCCAAGGGGATCCCAGAGGACCCATGTGATCACCCTATGGATTGCCACCCAGACTCAAAGGGATCATAAGATTATTTCATGCTAGAAACTTCCGTGTGCAGCCACAAGCTATTATGGGCTCTAGCATAGTTGAGTAAGTTGCGTGAAGCTCTTGAAGAGGTGGATCAGCAGGTAGAGGGATGTAGGTTGGTATGGTCTGCCCGGAGTAAGGAGTTAATGCTTCTGAAAGACTGTGTCTCGGTCATCCGTTTCTCAAACACCATGTAGTGCGAGAAAGCCAATGGAGGAGATCGAGTCTTGTGGGGAAAAGTGCACAAACCTTTGCAGAGTGTATAAACTAATCATGGTTAGTTGTGTCCCCGGTTATGGACATCTTGAGTATCTAGTTCTTGGATTATCATATTGATCTCATCATGTTACTTAAATAATTTGTTGGGTTATTGATGTTAATTTGGGATTGAGTTGGAGGAACCTTCTCAATATTTTCAACCAACTTTGTAGTTAAATAAATTATATTCCTTTGCAATAGGGAAAAATTGGCTTTTCGCAAAAACATTATAACCACAGAGCTTTTCCACCAACCAAATATGCATGTAGTGATAGTTATTATTCATCATTATCCTATGGTGTGAATTTGCCAGTACATTCAATGTACTAACCCTTTGTGGCTGCAACGTCTCATGTTCCAGGATTCTTACGACGAGTAAATGATACGTTAGGGTTACGATTTCTACACTCAACTTTGCCGTTGGTGTTGATGGGAATCCACAACCTTGTTGTTACTTCCGCTATTTTGAATTAAGGTAATAGTATTTACATTACTTTATACATGTGATTTACCTTTGTTATAAATCGTCGAGTATTGTGTGTGTCAGCATACCGATCCAGGGATGACACTTAAGCACAAAGACTTGACCGTCTGAGGTCGGGTCGCTACAAGATGGTATCAGAGCACATGTTGACTGTAGGATGTGACCCTAGAAATTGGCAAGCCCATAGGAAAGATTTTCTCTACAACTTCATTTTTAAAAGATCTTTTACCTCTCTTCTCTTCTGAGCTTATTCAAATATTCCCTTTTAGTGAGACTATACCCCTTTCCCTTTTTGACCACACGAAGATTCGGCTGATGAGACCACTTCAAGAAGTACAAGATATCGGACAACTAAGACCACTTCGGAATGAAGAGGATTTTACCGTGTATTATAATAATGGAAACTACAGCGGTTGAAGACTCCGAAGACTAGGATAATCTGAAGGCCCTATAGAATTTTCCAGATTTGTATGACCTAGGAAGGCACCCCTTATAGAACTTGGCAGACTAAGGAAGCTGTCAATACCCGAGATCAAGGTGTATTGGAGAAAGACCGGAACATGGAGAGTTAAAAACTCAAAGTTTTGTCAAAAAACCCTAAGGCAGGAGATATCAATTATGGAATGAAAGCTCATGGAAATGACAAGAGAAGAAACACGGTTATCCATGATGTTATTATCCGCTTATAATATTGTCATCGGGATGAGTTAAGCATGCATGCATTTCTTCTGAAGGATTGGATGGTAGAAGGCTGATGGAGCACCTATCAGCAAAAGATGAAGTTTTAACCTTAGCCGGTGTATCACCAGGATCTGGAGTAGTACATCAAGAATTCTAAGATGGAGCTCCAGGAAGCTGTATTTGACAAGGAACTATTTCGTGATGAACTTAGGAACTAGAAGCTGAAAGTAGCCAAGCTGGAGGAGCTACAACCTCGAGATGCCGGAGATTTTTCAGGAATTGAAGGACAGTAGGACCATGGTTCATGCCAAGGATGTTGAAACCCAGAAGTTTGGAACGCAACCCCAGAATATTGAAGGACGTCATGAGAGACTTCACGTCGACAGAGATGATCTGGCAAAAGAACTTGAGAATGACAATGTAACACCCCGGCAGTTAAGCTACAGTAGTCACACCCTAATGGTGCCATGTCATCGCAATTAATTTATCTAAACCTCATTTTGTTCCTAACCGAATACAATTCAAATTCAAATTCAAATAAAGTTGAATTATCATTTCTTCAAGCGGTAAAACAAAAATGTTCGCTGGGTTGCAAAAATTCACTAGATAATTTTCATGAAGAAACCAATATTATTTGAGATATTGAATTGCCCCTAACCTATATAAAGCAGTGCCCAAAACAATCTGTTTCACCCATTCGCAATTATGAAAAATTCAAATGAATACTAATGCGCACAAAACTTTTTTTTTGTAACAATGCTAATTATTGTAAGGTAATTATGTGGCACAACACCATATTTTACAAAAGACATCTTGTGGCCAAACATTTTTCAAAACAGAAAAGGGAATTTGAAATAAATGGAAATGAAAAAGGAACCTAAAACTAATGGGCCACTGGACCATATGTGGCCACAGTGCCTTCGGCCCAGCCCACTGCCACCTCTCCTCCCACCTCCCGCTACAGGAGACAGGGGAAGGGCGTGGCAGCCATCCAGGCCACCATGGCCGGGACTGTCGACGTGCCGGCCATCCCGCGGCCTCCCCGATGCCTACAAGACCTGCCTCGCGGCGCCCCAAACCCTAATCCCCTCATTCTTCTTCCTCGTCTCTCTCCATCGATCTGAACCACGCCTGAGCTCCGCCGTCGACATGTTGCCGTCGATGCCGCGGCCACCGTGCTCCCCGCGTCGTGAGGAGATGTCCAAGAGGACCGCCAGCGACGACTCCTTCTTCTCCTAGCACCAGTACAAGCCGGGCCACACCGTACTCTCGGCATCGAGCCATTCCTCGCCTGCGGCCGTCGCATCTTGTCGCCGGTTTCCACTGCTCCGGGCCACCCCCGACCTCCCAACCTCGTCCACAAGCACCAGGGTGAGCCCCTCTACCGATCCCCTCACTTTCCCCTTTCGATTTGTGTCGTTTGCCACCACTCCCGTGTTCGTCAGTGGCCGACCTGGCTGCAGCTCCGCCGAGGCGCTCGCATCGTGCGCCCACCGAGCCAACGCTCGCACTCGGCCGCCCCAGACCACACCGTGCCCTGCGCGCTTCCGTTGCTGCGGTGCTAGCTGCTGCTCTGCGTACTGCTAGTAGTGTTGCCGCCGCTGCTCTGTGTGCCCGCTTGCTGCTGCCGGCTGCTGCTAGCCACAACTGCTGCAACTCCTTCCTGCTGCGCGCGCTCGCCTGATGCCGCTGCTTGCTCGCGCGGGCGCCCGCTGCCGCCATTGCCGCCACTTGATGCTGCTAGCCACGGCCATGGCTACAGCCGTGTGCGTGTGCAGTGTGTGTGTCGTGTGTGTATGTGTGTGTGTGCGCGCACAGCCACAGTTGGCTGTGCCACCGGCCGGTCCTTGGCTTAATTAATCTAGGATTAATTTGGACTAGTTTAGGTAGGAACTAATTTAGTGTTGATTAGTCTATATAAACAATGACATGTGGCCCCTTAGTTTAAACTAGTAAACATGCACGTGCAACGCACGTCTATATAAATATTACAACCAGATTTGTGAGGCTATTTGTGGAGGTTCGTGCTCAAAGAAGATAAGGCAGACGTGTCAGTCATGGAAGTTTGTTCTCGAGAAAGAAAAGGCCCCCATGTCGCTTGCTCGAGTGACATGAGTGGCGACCCTAGCGCCTCCCTTCCTTCCCTCCTATCTTCCTCGTTTTCCTCCCCTCCTATCTTCCTCGTTGTCATTGGAGGAAACTGTTGGGCAAATTGGTGTATGTGGTGAATTTGATATGTCGTAAAACATAGTAAGGGACAACATGTAATGTGGATCAACATTTTACAACGTGTGGTACAATCTCTCTGTTTCATATAACAAAACCTGATAAGTCTGTTCGGTTGTAAACATGAAGATGCTTTCAAGACACTCTCCATTGGCACCATTTTCTTCAAATGCTTGGTGATAACCCGCAAGGTTTATCCCTTCCAACCGTAACCCCACACCCCACATCCTGCAAGTGAACAACTACTTTATCAAGACAACAAAGAGTATTTTGAATTATAAGCAGCAATCTAGAGCTTGCACTATTATAATTCTCTTGCTTGAAAATGATCTATGTTGATCTAAGTGAAGAAAGAAAATAGAATAGCTCGTTTGAATAAAAATAGCAGAGCACCATTGTTTCTTTTTTGCAATTCCAGAGTGTTATTTCTTGAAATCTTGAAAATGCTTCTATTGCACATTAACAACATTGGACAATTCGTCATAAAAATACATTATTCAAAAGAGAATGATTCAGTTCCATACAATCCTATACTGAAAAAATGCACTCTTTCAACTCATTTCCAAACCATACTGGGTAACATGAACATTTCAGTTGAGTTACCACACCTTTCTCATTTGAAAATGTATCTCTTGATTCAGTATCACCACCGAGGCACCCACCATTTATACCGATTTTTTTTAGTACCTATGAATAATGTAAACATAATATTGCTAGGGAGTTGGAGGGCTTAATGCGATATCTCAGATGCCGCAGTACCTAGCTCTGATCCTAGTAAAGAGGGGGTCAAATTAGGCATTTCAATTAAAGAGTTACCACACCTTTCTCATTAGAAGCTATATCTCTTGATTCAGTATCACCACCGAGGCATCCATCGTTTATACCAAATTTTTTGTAGTACCTACGAATAATGTAAACATAATTTTGCTAGAGAGTTGGAGGGCTTAATGCGATATCTCAAATGCCACAATACCTAGCCCTGAACCTAGCAAAGAGGAGACAACGAAGGCATCACACACTCAGAACCTCCTCCATTACACCACGTGTGCATTTTTAAAGAAACTCATGTGTGTGAAATATAGGAGTGTGCAAGTTTTAAGGGCAGAACTGGCACCAGCATGTTTGATTCAAACTTGGAAAACAATAAAACTTAGCCTACAATGGACACCATCAAACAATTTCCAGAAAGGACAGTTAGAATTGTTTTTCATCTTCACTATTACAGGAACAATGATTCCGAACTGAGGAGGTGGAGGGAGAGGGATTTGCATTACCATAATCTAAAGCCTAGCACGATATGGCAGAGGAATGATTGAAAGTCATGGATCGAGGATAATCCTAATCCACTGTCAGTAGAATGTAGTGTACTGTAGAAAGCCCAAACTTACTGAGGCAAATCGCCTAAAGGCAAATGAAACTCACCATGGGATGGAAGTTCCTCATCATCTGCCGACCTACGACGAGGGAGGAGTGAGCAGATGGCGGCGTGTTCATACTTGTGGTGCATCCGATTCTGTGGTGAGCAGTCCTGTTTGGTACGCTGATGAATGACACAAATTGTGGTGGTGACCATCCAGCTAGGTCCGTGGACGTCAGGCCAAGACATTGAAGCCCTCGTCCACCTGACAACATAACAAATAAAGATTTTCAGTTCAGTTGTTGATCTCGATTCTCGACAGGTGAGTATGATACTTGTATTAACACTTGAATGGCACCTATTTGTTTAATGTAAGGATAAACACACTTTACTTCTCCAACCATATCACTCGATACAGTGTACTGAAAGAAAAGAAAAAAGCAAAAAATACAGTACACTCAGTAGAAAGTAGTGAAAAAAAGCTGGTAGAAAACCTTGTGAATTACAGTAGCTTCACAGCCGTAGCCATAAGAGAACGGAGGGAGTAGATGGCCACACGGACGAAAAAACAACAAACACCAGCAGCACTACAACCCAAATCTGAGCCAAACCGGGCCACCTGAGGGCCATGCGGCAAGAGATCACCTATGAGATAAACACGATGGTTGACAAATATGCATATTGGTAATGAAAATCATGACACGGCATCAGTCAAATCAACGCATATAAATTGGGCAGCTTGCTTTCATAATGATGTTTGACTCTACTTATAAATGGAGAACTACCATTCATTGAGGTGTACATATCAAGCTATAGCATGATTTTAGTTAAATCGAAGACGGCGAATTTTGCCTCACGTGAACAAGCATCCCTTAGTAGCGATACTCATCATAGATGCCGCCACATAGCCCAGCTCACAAAGAGCTGCAAGATGGAAAAAATAATGGATTAGTTATGGTACTCAACAATCCTTGACTCAAATAAAATATATAGTTCACACCTTGTTATCCATTGCTCCATAAATCAGGCTACGCACACAATTTCAGTTTACACAAACCCATATACATCAACGGATTAATCAAACTTCACTGATAGGCAGAATATCTAAATAGCAAGGTATTATGTGTGAACCATAGCACACATCCTGTAATTCAGTCTTTAAAGATGCATCGAATCAGTCTAAACTTTTAAGTACACAGCCTTATAAAATTTCAGTTCTAATATCATTTACATTTGTTCACGAGGAAAACACATCAAAAGCAGTTTATAAGTACCTATCAGATTTACACCAAGTGGTTAAGTGGATATAACAAAATTCCGAATTATATAAGTTGTCACCTGCCACTTGCATTGCAAACTTTTTGCTGACATCCAAAACGTACAGGCATCAGCTAGAGCAAGAACTTACAAGAAGCAGGTACAACAAGCAGCGCCAGTAGAAACAGAGCAAGCAGCGCTGCCTAGCCACCTCGCCGCCTCCAAGCTAGACTCGAGGCCAGTGCACACACACGCATTGCATCCGCCGACGGGGCAAAGCAAAGCACGGTGCAGAATCGCACTGACCACCGTCGCTGAAACGGGAACCTGACGTAGTAGGCAGCCGGACGCCAGGGTAAAGAGCGGATAAGCAGTGTCCGGGATGTCACAGCCGGCGGGGAGAGAGTCACGGGGGAGGGGCGGACGTCGATTTGCAGATGAACAGCGAGCCCGCGACGATGTCTTGGTAAACAGAGCTTGGGCGGCGGATTCCACATGCTCGTCAACGGCATGTGCGGCTCCGTCGAGCTGTCGTGGTTTTGTCACGGCAGATGTCCTAGAAAAAGGACTTAGTCGTGGGGCCATCGCGACGGGTTAGCTTGAAGGGGTTAAAGCGGACACAGGGACGCAAAAGAGTTTATACTAGTTCGGCCCCTTCGATGAAGGTAAAAACCTACGTCTAGTTTTGATGGAATTGATAGGGTTTCGATGACCGGAGAGCAAACAAGCTTCGCATATATCTCGAGTTGTTGTCTGTCGTCCTTGAACCGCCGCCGGGTCGTCCCCTTATATACACGGGTGACGCCCGTCGGTTCACAGAGTCCCAATACCGGCTCATAGATGTGTCCGGTTTGGTCTCTACTTATTCCTAACTTACAATACAAGTTAAATACCAACGCCGGTTTACGGCTACAGGCCTTGAACCGACTATGGGCCTTGAGCCCTCATCTGCCTTCTTGGGCTTTAACATACTTAACTACTGACGAAGTTAACCCGGCCCAGATAGGCCGGTTTATACCCAGTAGTGATATCCCCAACATTAGGCCCCAGATTGATTTGAACATGTTCATGTCAATCCTTTAGCAAAAATCTTCATCTTCAATATCTTCTTGTAGTTTGTTGAACCGCCGTGATGTCATCTTCTCTGGTCATGGTAAACCGGCGTGACGTCACCTGTTATAAAGGACCTTAATAGGTCTGCGACAATTAAGGCAACATCTTCGTCTCCAAACCCACGGTCCCTTAATTTTCACGCCTGACTCCTGTCCCTTGCCTTATAAATAGGACCGAAGGGTCATTTCTTTTTCCCCTCCGTGCCCTTGTGCTTCGTCTTCCTCGCGTCGCCCAGTTTCGGAGCTCCGCCGCCACCGTCAACCTCTGCATCAACCTTGGCCGCTGCATCAACCTGGGCGCACCAGAGCACCACGGCAACCTTCCGCGTCTTTCTTATCTCCAGTAAGTCTTCTGTTCTTTTCAATATAGATCTGCTCTAGGGTTTCATGTTCTTCTAGTGTTCATCGCCTGTTTCGTGTTCATACGATAACTCCTAGATGCATCTGTAAATCCTTACTCTGTGTAGCGGTAGTTTTTAGCATCCGCCTTCAGTTTCATGCCTCAAGACCATAGATCTATATGTATCTCTGCCCATTGATTCAGTACTGTTCTTTTTTTGAACCTTGAATATTTTCCTTATTTTCTGAACTTGCTTCAGATCCGTCGCTGTAGAGAAGTCTTATGAAATCTGTTTCTGTACTTACTCATCTGATTCAATGTTTAGGCCAGGCGGTTTAACTTTGTAGAAAAATTGCCAAACCGGTATATACCATTAGTCCCCTTGTTGAACCGCCAGATGTTGTTGCTTCATAAAACTCTGGTTTAGATAGATCTGTCTCCGGTTTAACATTGCACATACCAATGTACCTTAATCAATGCATTTTTGAACCGGGATCATCTACCTTATATATTTCATCATGGCCAAGCAAGTATATGAGTGCAACTGGGTTCCTTCTCGCGTCACAGAGACTGAACTGAACAACTTAGTCCTGATCGGTGCTTTAGGCAGCAAAAATACCATCCATTGGAGGGTCCCTGGCGAAGAATGTCCTCCCACACCTCAAGAAGGAGAGGTCGTCGTTTTCGTAGATCACTTAGCCCGGGGCTTTAAGCCGCTCGGTTCTAAATTTTACCGGGACGTTTTAGCCAATTTTCAACTCCACGCACAAGACATTGGCCCCAACTCTGTCACAAACATGTGTCATTTCCAAGTACTTTGTGAGGCGTTCTTTCAAGAGGAGCCCACCGTTGAACTGTTCAGAGACTTCTTCCATCTAAACCGCCGCACTAAGTTTACTGACGGTTCCAACACAGAATTGGGTGGTGTGGCGATTCAGAAAAGAAAAGAGGTCACATACCCTCACGCCAAACTGCACATCCACTCCAAAGAGTGGAATCAAACATGGTTCTATTGCAAAGACACTTCCCCTGCTGGTGAAAATCCCTTGCCTGGCTTTCGTCCGGAGCGGCTTAGCAACACACACCCCTTTCCGCAAAGGTTAACTGCCAAGGAGAGAAGCAAATACGCTCCTCAACTGTCCAAGCTCAGAGCCTTCATGGCCAATGGTTTAATAGGAGTTGATCTCGCTCGCTGTTGGATATCGTGGAGCATACTGCCCCTTAGTCAGCGCTCCGGTTTGATGTGCGAGTATACTGGCAGTGTTGATGACCCACTGCGGCATGCTAACATCCAGCTTACCGATGAAGAAATCATAGAGGCTGTGAATAAAATGCTGAATGAACCGGAATACGTCTGTGCTCAAACCGGCCTGCTTCCCTTCTGTGCCACCAACAAACCGCCAGCTGTAAGAGTTTGATCTTTCTTTTTACTGAACCTGCTATTGGTATATTTGGTCACTGTTTAACACCAACGTCTGTTTAAACAGGGTAATGATCCGTTTTGGAGCAAGAAACTTCCACAGGAGAAGCCAGAAAAAGCAGATAAACCGAAACGACCAACCCGGCAAAAGACTAAAGCTGTGAAGAAGACTACCCACAGGAAAAGAACCACTGCATCCTCTGATCCAGCCGCTGATGACGATGTGGGTAACCCGGACCTTGAGGTAGAGCTTGATTCACTTGGCTTATTTTTCATGCGCCTTATTGATGATGATATTTGTCAGGATGATGCCGAAGCCAGTCATGCTAATGTTGCAGAGGTAATTATTCTTTCCTCCGATTCAGATCCTTTGCCTTCACTAAAAACCCGTCAGGCAAACTGGAAGGTTAAATTTTCTCATCCTCTTGCTTACTTGGATCCCAAATTTCTTATGAAGACCCAACAGCACGAAGCTCGCCGCACAACCCAGCATAGTGGCCAGGTAGTTACCTCCGCCGGTTTACCGAATAGTCCGGTTCGGAAACGCCATTCAGAGGTCTCTAATTTGCCTGTCAGTGCTTGTCCTAAAATGGGCTGTCTTCGTCAACCTCTTAGTCCGTCTGACTCTGATTATCAGGTCACTTCCCATTCATCATCTGGCGAGTCATCAGCTACCCAGCTGCCGCCGCTCAAAACGGTGCTTGGGTAAGCCATACTTATCATAATGCTTTTGGTGTATTACTTTGTAGCATATACTGTACTGACCTTTGTTACTCCTTTCAGGGCCAAGCCTAAGCCAAGCAAGAAGGCTCGCCTAGATAAAGCGGCTGAAGAAGATGCTATTCCTGAACCGGACAGAGTACTCAACCCTGAAGCGGCCATCCGTGAGGATGTGCCAAACGATCCACCACCACAAGATGATGATCTTATTACTGAAGAGAGGCCTGTTGATACCTCCGGTCCTGTTGACCAGCCCAGAAGCCCCATCCGGATTGAAAAATCCACCAGTCCATCCAAGTCGACGGCCCCAATGCAAACCGACGACGTCAAGGATGATGAAGTTGTTATTACTGGCATTGGCCATAAAGAACCAAGCAATCCTGTCGCTTTGTCTAAACATACTGCCAAGGAAGAATTTGCTGCCTTTGGCAAGGGCAAGTGGAATGTTGATCTGGCGACTTACGCTGCTCTGAACGCCCAAGACATCCATTCCGGCTATCTGAACCGGCTGTATACCAGTCGTGACTATGAAGCTGGTCTGGTTAACATGATGAAAGATAAATATGAGGTAACTTCCATATGCTCTTTCCTGCTTGTATGCTTCAATCCTTGCTGACTCGCCTAGCCCCCAAGGGCCGGTTTGTAATCTTCTTTCAAACCGGGACTTACTAATATAAATCTGAAAGCCTCGAAATTCGCTGACGTAGCCCCCAAGGGCCGGTTCAACTTAATGTAGTAAAACCGGGACTTAAGTAATTAATATCGCCGCATCAGAACTTATTTGAACAAATAGCCATTAGCCCCCAAGTGCCAAGTTGAATACTTGTATTGAACTTGGGACTTTATAATCAAATGAAATATGAAAATCAAATAGGCATTAGCCCCCAAGCGCCAAGTGCATAACTTGTTATGTGGTTGGTGCTTCAATTCTTGCACTGCTTGCTGAATCATATAATTGTCTGTATGCAGGCTGAGCTGAAGACAAAAGAGACCCAAGTCGCCGATCTCCAAGAAAATCTGAAGTCCCAACAAGCTGAAACCTCCAAAGCAAAAGAGGAGTTAACCAGCGCTTTATGCGCCATGGAACAGCTTAAGGAGGGCTTCAAGAAAGAGCGGGCGGATTGGGCCACTGAAAAATCCGCTTTAACCAAACGAGCAGAAGATGCCGAGGCTGCACTTAAACCGGTGGTGGACGAACTGGCCAGCATAAAGCGGCATGTGCATGCCATGACCACTGCTATATCTTTGGTAAGCCGGTTTGATTTCTGGGTCGATTCGGCCGTCTTACAGAGCTGCCGGTTTGTTAACCCCTTTGTGATATTTCAGGGACACGCATTGGCCATTTGGGGTCAGATGTGCGGAAGAAATTGAAAGCCGCCTATACTTTGATCGAACAACTGTACACTGGTGCACAGCGGATCATCTGTACTGCATCCCACAACAAGCCGGCGCCCACTTTGATTCAGGACACTCTGTAGAAACTGTCGGTGCTTCCTGCCCGGGTTGAAGAGCTGAAGAAATCTGCTGCTCGAACCGGTGCAATCAACGCCTTAATCCGGGCAAAAGCTTGGGTGCCGGATTTTGATCCTATTGAAGCGGCTCATGGCTATCTCAGCTTGAAGGAAGACGGGTCAGAGTTTGGTGAAGCGGATCTACGAGCAATAAACCGGGAGGTGCGTCCGCTAGCTTGTCAATTGGCTAAAGAAGCAGACTTGTCTCACTATCAAGCCCATTATGACAATCAAAACAAGCGAGTAGCTGCATCGATTCATGAAGCGAAAAATCTTATCCCTCCAATCCGTAAGCATACTTATGCTCCCGATATTGAACCGTCGTTGCTGATCCATGATGAAGCTGTCTTTCGAGCATTAATGGGAATCGACTGGACAACTGTTGATTGCTGGGTAGAGAAACTGGAGCTGAAGCGGCGCGGGATGACCCACAACCATCAGGCCAGGCTGGTGACCAAGCTTGAACTGGAAGCCGGTTTAAACTGCTTCTCCTTTGAAAAACAATGATCTTATTCTGGGCACCGTGTTGCCTTGTAACAGGCTAGCTGATACTCTTGATCTTAATATGCCTTCGTGCATACCCACTGCAACTTGTGTTTCCTTTGGGCGATGAACTGTCCAAAGTATTTTCTGCAACATAAAAAATCTTAAAGTGCCACCACGGTTGTACCGTCAGGCGGAACATGATGTCTGCATATGTAAAATCAAAATATCTGAAATTTAAGCATATGATCAAATCTTTGAGATACATAATACCTGTCATCGTTGGTCATGAAGTTGGCTTAGCCAATCTTAAAGCGGAGGTTTATAAACCCACACTGTTTGGAGGAGATAGCAGCTTCTGTATATATATAACGCCGGTTTACCGTGTAAACCATGCCGGGTTGTAAAACACCGTGTTACTCCGTAATAGGATGTTAACAGAAAATCAAACCGAGCAAATAGTCTCCGGATTAAAATGGACCGTGTTCCGTCAATTGACAGTTTGAACCGGTTTAAAACTTTGTCGGTTTAAAAAACGCAATAAAAAGAAAGAAATATCTTTCAAAGAAAAGTGTGAAGCAAAGGCAATGACAAAACCGTTTGCAAAAAGTGGCTTATTTGAGCTGATCAGATGGCGTTACCATGGTCTAACACGACCAAGTTCCCGATAGGTGTAGCTATGGTTCAAGTCAGCCAGGTCCCCAAATGAAACCGTGGCATTTATGTCGATCAAGTGGCATGGCAATGGTTCGGGTTCGACCAAGCCCCCAAGTGATTCTGTGGCCTTAGGCCGATCAAGAGGCATGACTGGTTCAGACATGACCAAGTTCCCAAGTGATCTGGTGGCTCTCGCCTATCAAGAGGTATTGCATTGGTTCGAACACGACCAAGCCCCCAAGTGATATAACAAGATTCTTTTGAAAAGCTAACTCAAGGGGTAAACCGGAGGCCGCTTTAGAACAACTCCGTGTAACCACATTTGATGTAAAAGAACAGATACCCCGCCTTAGCTGAGGTTCCGGTTTATTATATTTAATCATAATATATACATCATCGTAATATGTACATAAGTAGAGCCAATGGCTCAGGTATAGTAAGGCCGAAGATGAGCTATGTTCCACGGCCTGTTGGTCTCCTCCTCTGATGTACGTGAGTCTTTATGCTCTTGAATATCGATCAGATAGTATGACCCGTTGTGCAGATTCTTGCTGACCACGAAAGGTCCCTCCCAAGGTGGGGATAGCTTATGCATATCAATGTGATCTTGGATGAGCCGAAGCACCAAATCTCCTTCCTGAAAGGTTCTGGTTCTGACTCGACGACTATGATAACGACGAAGATCCTGTTGGTAAATCGCCGAGTGCGCGGCTGCTATGTCACGTTCTTCATCCAACAGGTCCAAAGCGTCTTGCTGTGCTGTCTCATTGTCCGCTTCAACATAAGCCGCCACACGAGGTGAGTCATGACGGATATCACTAGGGAGAACCGCCTCCGCTCCATAGACCATGAAGAACGGTGTGTATCCTGTTGATCTGTTGGGTGTAGTATTGATGCTCCATAGCATAGATGGTAACTCTTCTACCCAACAACCCGGTGTTCTCTGCAAAGGAACCATAAGCCGGGGCTTGATGCCTCTCAAGATCTCTTGATTAGCCCTTTCTGCTTGACCATTGGACTGTGGGTGTGCCACCGATGAAACGTCGAGCCGGATGCGCTCCCGTTCGCAGAACTCCTTCATGGCACCTTTGGACAAATTGGTACCATTATCTGTGATGATACTATGTGGAAAGCCAAACCGGAAAATCACTTTTTTGATGAATTGAACCGCCGTGGCTGCATCACACTTGCTAACAGGTTCTGCCTCCACCCACTTTGTAAACTTGTCAACCGCCACCAGGAGGTGGGTCTTCTTATCTTTGGACCTTTTGAAAGGCCCAACCATATCCAGCCCCCAAGTCGCAAACGGCCAAGTAATTGGAATCATTCTCAATTCTTGAGCCGGCACATGAGCACATCTTGAAAACTTTTGGCAACTGTCACATCGTTTGACCAGATCCTCCGCATCAGTATGAGCAGTTAACCAATAGAAGCCATGGCGAAACGCTTTAGCCACCAAAGATTTTGAACCGGCGTGGTGACCACAATCTCCTTCGTGGATCTCACGCAAAATTTCACGGCCTTCTTCCGGAGACACACAGCGTTGAAACGCCCCTGACACACTGCAATGATGTAACTCGCCGTTGATAATAGTCATGGACTTGGATCGCCGGATTATCTGTCGGGCCAGAGTCTCATCCTCTGGTAACCCCCCCGGTTCTTGTACGCCAGGTAAGGGAGCGTCCAATCCGGAATAACATGAAGAGCTGCCACCAATTGAGCCTCCGGATCAGGAATAGCCAAATCCGCTTCACCAGGGATCTTGACCGACGGGTTGTGCAGCACATCCAAAAAAACATTAGGCGGGACTAGTTTGCGCTGAGAGCCCAGCCGGCTTAAAGCGGCCGCTGCTTCATTCTTCCGCCGGTCCACGTGGTCCACCTGATAGCCTTTAAAGTGACCTGCAACAATATCCACCTCACGACGATATGCTGCCATGAGTGGGTCCTTGGAGTCCCAAGTGCCAGATACTTGCTGAGCCACGAGGTCCGAGTCACCGAAGCACTTAACTCGACTTAGATTCATCTCCTTAGCCATCCGGAGACCATGGAGCAAGGCTTCATACTCAGCTGCATTGTTAGTACAAGGGAACATTAAGCGGAGAACATAACAAAACTTATCACCTCGTGGGGAAGTTAATACGACTCCAGCCCCCGAGCCTTCCAATTGCCTGGATCCGTCAAAATGGATGGTCCAATATGTGTGATCCGGCTTTTCTTCAGGTGCTTGCAGTTCCGTCCAATCATTGATGAAATCAACAAGTGCTTGAGACTTAACCGCCGTCCGAGGCACATACTTCAAACCGTGCGGCCCAAGCTCTATGGCCCACTTGGCAATCCGGCCAGTCGCTTCCCGGTTCTGGATGATATCCCCCAAGGGAGCCGAACTGACCACCGTAATGGGATGCCCTTGGAAGTATTGCTTGAGCTTCCAGCTTGCCATAAAAACTCCATATACCAGCTTCTGCCAATGCGGATACCTTTGCTTGGACTCAATGAGTACCTCGCTGATATAATAGACCGGACGTTGAACCGGATGCTCTTTACCTGCCTCCTTTCGCTCCACCACAATAGCCACGCTGACCGCACGAGCATTAGCAGCTACATACAGTAGTAACGGCTCCTTGTCAATGGGAGCGGCGAGCACATGTGGATTGGCCAATTGCCGCTTTAAGTCCTCAAATGCTTCATCAGCAGCGGAACTCCAGACGAATTGATCCGTCTTCTTCAACATCTGATACAAAGGGATTGCCTTCTCACCAAGGTGGCTGATAAACCGGCTAAACGCGGCAATCCGTCCTGCCAGGCGTTGAACATCATTGATGTTGGGTAACGTTGCAGAAAACAAATATTTTCCTACGGTTTCACCAAGATCCATCTATGAGTTCATCTAGCAACGAGTATTCAGATTGCATCTACATACCTTTGTAGATCGCGAACAGAAGCATTCAAAGAACGGGGATGAGGGAGTCGTACTCGACGTGATCCTAGCGCCGAATGGACGGCACCTCCGCGTTCAACACATGTACGGTCAGCGTGACGTCTCCTCCTTCTTGATCCAGCAAGGGGGAAGGAGAGGTTGAGGAAGATGGCTCCAGCAGCAGCACGACGGCGTGGTGGTGGTGGAGCAGCAGTACTCCGGCAGGGCTTCGCCAAGCTCGTGACGGAGGAGGAGAGGTGTTGGGGAGGGGAGGGGCTGCGCCTTGGATGTCTCTAGCAGCCCTCCCCTTGCCCCTCTATTTATAGGGGAAGGGAGAAGGGGGGCCGGCCCCTCTAGATGAGATCTAGAGGGTGGGCGGCGGCCAAGGGGAGGGGGCTTGCCCCCCAAGCAAGGGGGGCGCCCCCCTCAGGGTTTCCCCCAACCCTAGGCGCATGGGCCCTAGGGGGAGTGGCGCCCCAGCCCACTTTGGGCTGGATCCCTTCCTCATACAACCCACAAGGCCCTCCGGGAGAGGTGGCCCCTCCCGGTGGACCCCCGGAACCCCTCCGGTGGCCCCGGTACAATACCGATATGCCCCCGAACCTTTCCGGTGACCGCATGACAACTTCCCATATACAAATCTTTACCTCCGGACCATTCCGGAACTCCTCGTGACGTCCGGGATCTCATCCGGGACTCCGAACAACTTTCGGGTTACTGCATATACATATCTCTACAACCCTAGCGTCACCGAACCTTAAGTGTGTAGACCCTACGGGTTCGGGAGACATGTAGACATGACCGAGACGGCTCTCCGGACAATAACCAACAGCGGGATCTGGATACCCATGTTGGCTCCCACATGCTCCTCGATGATCTCATCGGATGAACCACGATGTCGAGGATTCAGGCAACCCCATATACAATTCCCTTTGTCAATCGGTACATTACTTGCCCGAGATTCGATCGTCGGTATCCCAATACCTCGTTCAATCTCGTTACCGGCAAGTCACTTTACTCATACCGTAATGCATGATCCCGTGACCATACACTTGGTCACTTTGAGCTCATTATGATGATGCAATACCGAGTGGGACCAGAGATACCTCTCCGTCATACGGAGTGACAAATCCCAGTCTTGATCTGTGTCAACCCAACAGACACTTTCGGAGATACCCGTAGTATACCTTTATAGTCACCCAGTTACGTTGTGATGTTTGGTACACCCAAAGCACTCCTACGGTATCTGGGAGTTACACGATCTCATGGTCTAAGGAAAAGATACTTGACATTGGAAAAACTCTAGCAAACGAACTATACGATCTTGTGCTATGTTTAGGATTGGGTCTTGTCCATCACATCATTCTCCTAATGATGTGATCTCGTTATCAATGACATCCAATGTCCATAGTCAGGAAACCATGACTATCTGTTGATCAACGAGCTAGTCAACTAGAGGCTTACTAGGGACATGTTGGTGTCTATGTATTCACACATGTATTACGATTTCCGGATAACACAATTATAGCATGAATAAAAGACAATTATCATGAACAAGGAAATATAACAATAATCCTTTTATTATTGCCTCTAGGGCATATTTCCAACAGTCTCCCACTTGCACTAGAGTCAATAATCTAGTTACATTGTGATGAATCGAACACCCATGGAATTCTGGTGTTGATCATGTTTAGCTCTAGGGAGAGGTTTAGTCAACGGATCTGCTACATTCAGGTCCGTATGTACTTTACAAATATCTATGTCTCCATCTTGAACATTTTCACGAATGGAGTTGAAGCGACGCTTGATGTGCCTGGTCTTCTTGTGAAACCTGGGCTCCTTGGCAAGTGCAATAGCCCCAGTGTTGTCACGGAAGAGTTTGATCGGCCCCGACGCATTGGGTATGACTCCTAGGTCGGTGATGAACTCCTTCACCCAAATTGCTTCATGCGCTGCCTCCGAGGCTGCCATGTACTCTGCTTCACATGTAGATCCCGCCACGACGCTCTGCTTGCAACTGCACCAGCTTACTGCCCCACCATTCAAAATATACACGTATCCGGTTTGTGACTTAGAGTCATCCAGATCTGTGTCGAAGCTGGCGTCGACGTAACCCTTTACGACGAGCTCTTCGTCACCTCCATAAACGAGAAACATTTCCTTAGTCCTTTTCAGGTACTTCAGGATATTCTTGACCGCTGTCCAGTGTTCCTTGCCGGGATTACTTTGGTACCCACCTACCAAACTTACGGCAAGGTTTACATTAGGTCTGGTACACCGCATGGATACATAATAGAACCTATGGCTGAGGCATAGGGGATGACACTCATCTCTTCTATATCTTCTGCCATGGTCGGACATTGAGCTGAGCTCAATTTCACACCTTGCAACACTGGCAAGAACCCCTTCTTAGACTGATCCATATTGAACTTCTTCAATATCTTATCAAGGTATGTGCTTTGTGAAAGACCTATGAGGCGTCTTGATCTATCTCTATAGATCTTGATGCCTAATATATAAGCAGCTTCTCCAAGGTCCTTCATTGAAAAACTCTTATTCAAGTAGGCCTTAATGCTGTCCAAAAGCTCTATATCATTTCCCATCAAAAGTATGTCATCTACATATAATATGAGAAATGCTACAGAGCTCCCACTCACTTTCTTGTAAACGCAGGCTTCTCCATAAGTCTGCATAAACCCAAACGCTTTGATCATCTCATCAAAGCGAATGTTCCAACTCCGAGATGCTTGCACCAGCCCATAAATCGAGCGTTGGAGCTTGCACACCTTGTCAGCATTCTTAGGATCGACAAAACCTTCCGGCTGCATTATATACAGTTCTTCCTTAAGATAACTGTTAAGGAATGCCGTTTTGACATCCATTTGCCATATCTCATAATCATAGTATGCGGCAATTGCTAACATGATTCGGACGGACTTCAACTTTGCTACGGGAGAGAATGTCTCATCGTAGTCAACCCCTTGAACTTGTCGATAACCCTTAGCGACAAGTCGAGCTTTATAGATGGTAACATTACCATCCGCGTGTGTCTTCTTCTTAAAGATCCATTTATTTTCTATGGCTCGCCGCTCAACGGGCAAGTCAGTCAAAGTCCATACTTCATCTTCATACATGGATCCTATCTCGGATTTCATGGCTTCCAGCCATTTGTCGGAATCCGGGCCCGCCATCGCTTCTTCATAGTTCGAAGGTTCACCGTTGTCTAACAACATGATTTCCAAGACAGGGTTGCCGTACCACTCTGGTGCGGAACGTGTCCTTGTGGACCTACGAAGTTCAGTAGCAACTTGATCTGAAGTTTCATGATCATCATTAACTTCCTCTCTAGTCGGTGCAGGCACCTCAGGAACATTTTCTTGAGTTGCGCCATTTTCCGGTTCAAGAGGTAATACTTCATCAAGTTCTACTTTCCTCCCACTTATTTCTTTCGAGAGAAACTCTTTCTCTAGAAAGGATCCATTCTTGGCAACAAAGATCTTGCCTTCGGATCTGAGGTAGAAGGTATACCCAATAGTTTCTTTAGGGTATCCTATGAAGACGCATTTTTCCGACTTGGGTTCGAGCTTTTCAGGTTGAAGTTTCTTGACATAAGCATCGCATCCCCAAACTTTTAGAAACGACAGCTTAGGTTTCTTCCCAAACCATAATTCATACGGTGTCGTCTCAATGGATTTCGATGGAGCCCTATTTAAAGTGAATGCGGCAGTCTCTAAAGCATAGCCCCAAAAAGATAGTGGTAAATCGGTAAGAGACATCATAGATCGCACCATATCTAATAGAGTGCGATTACGGCGTTCGGACACACCATTATGCTGAGGTGTTCCAGGCGGCGTGAGTTGTGAAACTATTCCACTTTTTCTTAAGTGTGTGCCAAATTCGTGACTCAAGTATTCTCCTCCATGATCTGATCGCAGGAACTTGATTTTCCTGTCTCGTTGATTCTCAACCTCACTCTGAAATTCCTTGAACCTTTCAAAGGTCTCAGACTTGTGTTTCATTAAGTAGACATACCCATATCTACTCAAGTCATCAGTGAGGGTGAGAACATAACGATAGCCACCGCGAGCCTCAACACTCATTGGACCGCACACATCAGTATGTATGATTTCCAATAAGTTGGTTGCTCGCTCCATTGTTCCTGAGAACGGAGTCTTGGTCATTTTACCCATGAGGCATGGTTCGCACGTGTCAAATGATTCGTGATCAAGAGACTCTAAAAGTCCATCTACATGGAGCTTCTTCATGCGTTTGACACCTATGTGACCAAGGCGGCAATGCCACAAGTATGTGGGACTATCGTTATCAACCTTACATCTGTTGGTATTCACACTATGAATATGTGTAGCATTACGCTCGAGATTTATTAAGAATAAACCATTCACCATCGGAGCATGACCATAAAACATATCTCTCATATAAATAGAACAACCATTATTCTCGGATTTAAATGAGTAGCCATCTCGTATTAAACGAGATCCTGATACAATGTTCATGCTCAAACTTGGCACTAAATAACAATTATTGAGGTTCAAAACTAATCCCGTAGGTAAATGTAGAGGCAGCGTGCCGACGGCGATCACATCGACCTTGGAACCATTCCCGATGCGCATCGTCACCTCGTCCTTCTCCAGTATCCGTTTATTCCGCAGCTCCTGCTTTGAGTTACAAATGTGAGCAACTACACCGATATCAAATACCCAGGAGCTACTACGAGTACTGGTAAGGTACACATCAATTACATGTATATCACATATACCTTTTGTTTTGCCCGCCTTCTTGTCCGCTAAGTATTTAGGGAAGTTCCGCTTCCAGTGACCACTTCCCTTGCAATAAAAACACTCAGTCTCGGGATTGGGTCCATTCTTTGGCTTCTTCCCGGCAGCTTGCTTACCGGGCGCGGCAACTCCCTTGCCGTCCTTCTTGAAGTTCTTCTTACCCTTGCCTTTCTTGAACTTAGTGGTTTTATTCACCATCAACACTTGATGTTCCTTTTTGACTTCTACCTCTGCTGATTTTAGCATTGCAAATACTTCAGGAATGGTCTTTTCCATCCCCTTCATATTGAAGTTCATCACAAAGCTCTTGTAGCTTGGTGGAAGCGACTGGAGGATTCTGTCAATGACCGCGTCATCCAGGAGATTAACTCCCAGCTGAGTCAAGCGGTTATGTAACCCAGACATTGTGAGTATGTGCTCACTGACAAAACTATTTTCCTCCATCTTACAGCTGAAGAACTTGTCGGAGACTTCATATCTCTCGACCCGGGCATGAGCTTGGAAAACCATTTTCAGCTCTTCAAACATCTCATATGCTCCGTGTCGCTCAAAACGCTTTTGGAGCCCTGGTTCTAAGCTGTAAAGCATGCCGCACTAAACGAGGGAGTAATCATCAGCACGTGTCTGCCAAGCGTTCATAACATCTTGGTTCTGTGGGACGGGTGCGTCACCTAGCGGAGCTTCTAGGACATAATCTTTCTTGGCAGCTATGAGGATGATCCTCAGGTTCCGGACCCAGTCCGTACAATTGCTGCCATCGTCTTTCAGCTTGGTTTTCTCTAGGAACGCGTTGAAGTTGAGGACAACGTTGGCCATTTGATCTAAAAGACATATTGTAAAGATTTTAGACTAAGTTCATGATAATTAAGTTCATCTAATCAAATTATTTAATGACTCCCACTTAGATAGACATCCCTCCAGTCATCTAAGTATAACATGATCCGAGTTAACTAGGCCGTGTCCGATCATCACGTGAGACGGACTAGTCACCATCGGTGAACATCTTCATGTTGATCGTATCTTCTATACGACTCATGCTCGACCTTTCGGTCTTCTGTGTTCCGAGGCCATGTCTGTACATGCTAGGCTCGTCAAGTCAACCTAAGTGTTTGCATGTGTAAATCTGTCTTACACCCGTTGTATGTGAACGTTGGAATCTATCACACCCGATCATCACGTGGTGCTTCGAAACAACGAACTGTCGCAATGGTGCACAGTTAGGGGGAACACTTTCTTGAAATTATTATGAGGGATCATCTTATTTACTACCGTCGTTCTAAGTAAACAAGATGCAAAAACATGATAAACATCACATGCAATCAAATAATAATAGTGACATGATATGGCCAATATCACATAGCTCCTTTGATCCCCATCTTGGGGCTCCATGATCATCTTGTCACCGGCATGACACCATGATCTCCATCATCATGTCTCCATGGAGTTGCTCGCCAATAATTACTTCTACTACTATGGCTAACACGTTTAGCAATAAAGTAAAGTAATTTACATGGCGTTAATCAATGACACGCAGGTCATACAAAAAATAAAGACAACTCCTATGGCTCCTGCCGGTTGTCATACTCATCGACATGCAAGTCGTGATTCCTATTACAATAGCATGAACATCTCATGCATCACATATATATCATTCATCATTCATCATTCATCACAACTTTGGCCATATCACATCACAAAACACTTGCTGCAAAAACAAGTTAGACGTCCTCTAATTGTTGTTGCAAGTTTTACGTGGCTGCAATAGGGTTCTAGCAAGAACGTTTTCTTACCTATGTGAAAGCCACAACGTGATTTGTCAACTTCTATTTACCGTTCATAAGGACCCTTTTCATCGAATCCGCTCCAACTAAAGTGGGAGAGACAGACACCCGCTAGCCACCTTATGCAACTAGTGCATGTCAGTCGGTGGAACCAGTCTCACGTAAGTGTACGTGTAAGGTCGGTCCGGGCCCCTTCATCCCACAATACCGCTGAAGCAAAATAAGACTAGTAGCGGCAAGAAAGTTGACAACATCTACGCCCACAACAAATTGTGTTCTACTCGTGCAAAGAGAACTACGCATAGACCTAGCTCATGATGCCACTGTTGGGTAACGTTGCAGAAAACAAATATTTTCCTACGGTTTCACCAAGATCCATCTATGAGTTCATCTAGCAACGAGTATTCAGATTGCATCTACATACCTTTGTAGATCGCGAGTGGAAGCGTTCAAAGAACGGGGATGAGGGAGTCGTACTCGACGTGATCCAAATCACCGGAGATCCTAGCGCCGAACGGACGGCACCTCCGCGTTCAACACACGTACGGTCAGCGTGACGTCTCCTCCTTCTTGATCCAGCAAGGGGAAGGAGAGGTTGAGGAAGATGGCTCCAGCAGCAGCACGACGGCGTGGTGGTGGTGGAGCAGCAGTACTCCGGCAGGGCTTCGCCAAGCTCGTGACGGAGGAGGAGAGGTGTTGGGGAGGGGAGGGGCTGCGCCTTGGATGTCTCTAGCAGCCCTCCCCTTGCCCCTCTATTTATAGGGGAAGGGAGAAGGGGGGCCGGCCCCTCTAGATGAGATCTAGAGGGGGGGCGGCGGCCAAGGGGAGGGGGCTTGCCCCCCAAGCAAGGGGGGCGCCCCCCCTCAGGGTTTCCCCCAACCCTAGGCGCATGGGCCCTAGGGGGGAGTGGCGCCCCAGCCCACTTTGGGCTGGATCCCTTCCTCATACAGCCCACAAGGCCCTCCGGGAGAGGTGGCCCCTCCCAGTGGACCCCCGGAACCCCTGCGGTGGCCCCGGTACAATACCGATATGCCCCCGAACCTTTCCGGTGACCGTATGACAACTTCCCATATACAAATCTTTACCTACGGACCATTCCGGAACTCCTCGTGACGTTCGGGATCTCATCCGGGACTCCGAACAACTTTCGGGTTACTGCATATACATATCTCTACAACCCTAGCGTCATCGAACCTTAAGTGTGTAGACCCTACGGGTTCGGGAGACATGTAGACATGACCGAGACGGCTCTCTGGTCAATAACCAACAACGGGATCTGGATGTTGGAAATATGCCCTAGAGGCAATAATAAAATGATTATTATATTTCCTTGTTCATGATAATTGTCTATTATTCATGCTATAATTGTATTATCCGGAAATCGTAATACATGTGTGAATACATTGACCACAATGTGTCCCTAGTGAGCCTCTAGTTGACTAGCTCGTTGATCAACAGATAGTCATGGTTTCCTGACTATGGACATTGGATGTCATTGATAACGAGATCACATTATTAGGAGAATGATGTGATGGACAAGACCCAATCCTAAACATAGCACAAGATCGTATAGTTCGTTTGCTAGAGTTTTTCCAATGTCAAGTATCTTTTCCTTAGACCATGAGATCGTGTAACTCCCGAATACCGTAGGAGTGCTCTGGGTGTACCAAACGTCACAACGTAACTGGGTGACTATAAAGGTATACTATGGGTATCTCCGAAAGTGTCTGTTGGGTTGACACGGATCAAGACTGGGATTTGTCACTCCGTATGACGGAGAGGTATCTCTGGGCCCACTCGGTAATGCATCATCATAATGAGCTCAAAGTGACCAAGTGTCTGGTCACGGGATCATGCATTACAGTACGAGTAAAGTGACTTGCTGGTAACGAGATTGAACGAGGTATTGGGATACCGACGATCGAATCTCGGGCAAGTAACGTACCGATTGACAAAGGGAATTGTATACGGGGTTGCTTGAATCCTCGACATCGTGGTTCATCTGATGAGATCATCGAGGAGCATGTGGGAGCCAACATGGTTATCCAGATCCCGCTGTTGGTTATTGACCGGAGAGCCATCTCAGTCATGTCTACATGTCTCCCGAACCCGTAGGGTCTACACACTTAAGGTTCGGTGACGCTAGGGTTGTAGAGATATGTATATGCAGTAACCCGAAAGTTGTTCGGAGTACCGGATGAGATCAAGGACGTCACGAGGAGTTCCGAAATGGTCCGGAGGTAAAGAATTATATATAGGAAGTGCTATTTCGGCCACCGGGACAAGTTTCGGGGTCACCGGTATTGTACCGGGACCACCGGAAGGGCCCCGGGGGTCCACCGGGTGGGGCCACCTATCCCGGAGGGCCCCATGGGCTGAAGTGGGAGGGGAACCAGCCCCTAGTGGGCTGGTGCGCCCCCCTTGGGCCTTCCCCCTGCGCCTAGGGTTGGGAACCCTATGGTGGGGGGCGCCCCACTTGCCTTGGGGGGCACTCTACCCCCCTTGGCCGCCGCCCCTTGGGAGATTGGATCTCCAGGGCCCCCCCTGGGGACCCTATATATAGAGGGGGGAGGGAGGGCAGCCGCACCCATGCCCCTGGCGCCTCCCTCTCCCCTCCAAGACCTCCTCCTCCATAGAGCTTGGCGAAGCCCTGCTGCGGTGACTGCTGCATCCACCACCACGCCGTCGTGCTGCTGGATCTTCATCAACCTCTCCTTCCCCCTTGCTGGATCAAGAAGGAGGAGACGTCACGCTGACCGTACGTGTGTTGAACGCGGAGGTGCCGTCCGTTCGGCGCTAGGATCTCCGGTGATTTGGATCACGTCGAGTACGACTTCCTCATCCCCGTTCTTTGAACGCTTCCGTGCGTGATCTACAAAGGTATGTAGATGCAATCCGATCACTCGTTGCTTGATGAACTCATAGATGGATCTTGGTGAAACCGTAGGAAATTTTTTGTTTTCTGCAACGTTCCCCAACACTGGATACCCATGTTGGCTCCCACATGCTCCTCGATGATCTCATCGGATGAACCACGATGTCGAGGATTCAGGCAACCCCGTATACAATTCCCTTTGTCAATCGGTACGTTACTTGCCCGAGATTCAATCATCGGTATCCCAATACCTTGTTCAATCTCGTTACCGGCAAGTCACTTTACTCGTACCGTAATGCATGATCCCGTGCCGGGGTACTGATCCACGGGCACCTATGGGACCGGCGTACCGGATCCCTTTCGGTTCGGCGGGGGCGGAGGTCGTGCAAAGAGCGGATCGAGGCGATGCACGCGAGCGATTTACCCAGGTTCGGGCCGCACGGATGCGTAAAACCCTACTACTGCTTTGTGGTTGGTATTGATTTCTTGCTCGGGAGCGTCGAATGCTACAGTACACTTCAGCAGCTAGCAAGACCGAGCGTGAGTGTTCCAACTAGCTAACCCCCTCTACGTTGCACACGGGCCTCCTTTTATATGCTCAAGGGGTTCCCGACAGGCGGCAACAGAGGTAAAGGGCAAAAATGGAAAGGTGCGGTGGTAGGCACAGCTACCTGTTACAGTGTATCATACCTAACCCTGACGGCAGGGGACAAGGGCCTTAAATGCCCGTCTATGTCGCCTTAAACAGTGCGAAGAGGGACCGCCAGGGTCGCCACCGTTCGCCACGATGGCGATCTTGTCAGCGCCACTTGCCACCGCACGCCGTTGGCTGCACAGCCTCCCGCCACGTACGCCCGGAAGGGTCCCAGAGCGACACGTTGGTGGATGTTACTGGAGCGCGGGCCCAGGGAGGTGGACTATCGCGGCAAGCGCCTTGCCGCTGCCGTTGTCTTGTCGCGCCCGGGAGCTTGTTGCTCACCGGGCCTCGCCGGGGCGCGTGGTGCGCCGCGGCAAGTTCCTTGCAATGCCTTAGGCGGCCTTCCCGGCAAGCTCCTCTTGCCGGGGTCTTTGGACGCTTTTGCTAGCCTTCCCGGCAAGCTCCTCTTGCCGGGGTCTTGTCTTCTTGGCTTGGACACTTTGTTCTTGAATGGCTCCAAAGGAACCACGGAGGACCTTGGCGGTCACCTGGCAAGCCTTGCCGCGGGATGCTGCGACTGCCCGTGCACAAGTTCGGGATACTAGGGTACCCCTACTCTAGTACACCGACAGGAGCCCCCGGGCCTGGGCCATACACGGTGCCGAGCGCTGTTGGGCCAGGCCCAAAACAGGGCATGGGCACGCGCGGCCTAGGTTACGCCGTATCTTACTCCGTATCCACCGCGCCCTCCCCGAACGGCACGCGTTGAATGCGGCGTCGTGGGCGAGATCGTGGGTGGTTATTTTATTCGGAAATGCGGAACGTCCGCCCCCTCCCCCTTTATAAGCAGAGGAAATGGGGGCAGTTCGCACATTCGTCCGTTGCTGTTTCCAATCTCAGAAACCTCCGCCGCTCCCTCGCCTTCCCAGAGCAGAGAGAGAGAGAGAGCAGCGCCCCGCCCCCCATTGCCGCCAGCATCACCAACGCCGTCGGCCTCCTCCACTGCTTCCGCCATGGCTCCGAAAGCCGACAAGGGGAAGGCCGTGAAGTCGACCGAGGCACAGCGGCTCGCGGCGCTGCGGAAGGAGCGGGCAGTTTTCCCCCCCAAGCTTGCCGCGAAGGAGATGAGGGAGAAGTACTACCTCTTCTGGTCGGTGGAGACGCGCGCGCATCCGCGCACAAAGGTACTCCCCGCCATCGCTTGGAAGAAGGCTCCGAACGGATACCCCTTTTTTGCTCTGTTCTTCTACTGCGGGCTCTGCCCGCCCTTCTCAGATTTCTTCTGCGACATCATGAATACGTACGGATTCCATCTCCTTGACTTCACCCCCAATGCCGTCCTGACCATGGCAGTTTTCGCACACCTCTGCGAAAACTTTGTCGGAGTCCTCCCCAACGTAGCCCTCTTCTGCCACTTCTTCATACCCCGAGTAGAGAGAGGGGAGACTCTATCCAGCGGGATTGCCTGGATCTCAAGGGCCGGCAAGAAGGAGACCTATCTGGAGGGAGAGTTCCGCGGAAAGTGGGAGGAGTGGAGAGCGGATTGGTGCTGGATTGACGAAGAGGATCCGCAGCCATTCACCACCCGGCGCAAAACCCCAGTAGCACGCGGCAGCGATTGGAGCGACATGGCCCCGGAAGACGACAGGCTGAGAATTGCCGTCACCAGGATCCTGCGCCTCAGGCTTGCCGGGCTTACTGTTGGCGCTGTTGGCGCAGACTTCCTTCGCCGCCGCATCGCCCCCCTGCAGGAACGGGGGAGGCCCACTTGGGAGTTCAAGAACACGGCAGACATTATGAGGCTGCGGCCGGGCCTCAACTATAACTTCACAGTCCTGGAGCTCAACGCAATGCTGCAGGAGTTGTTCAAATATGACCCCCAACATCCCGAGGTGTTCAGGTTGCCGGGGGGCGTCGTGCCGTTGTGCAACAATTCCTCGCTCGATCGCATCCGTGCAATGATGCCGGAGTGTGACTCGCATGGAATTGTGCCAACTTGGCAGGAACCTGCCGACGAGGTCGTGCAGCAGTTCTTCGACGACTTGGTGGAAGTGCTAGTCCGTCCCGACGAGAAGGACGGCCTCACCCGCGACACCACGGATGCGGAGTTGGCGCTCATCGCCACCAGGATGGAGGAGGCAGCGGGCAGCCGCAGCCGCGGGCGAGTTCGGTTTTACTGTGGAGGAGGCTGATGCAGCGGAAGCGGCAAGCCGTGCTGAGCGAGGGGAAGCCGCCGGCAAGAAGGAGCTTGTCGGGCGTGACGCCGAGCCGAGCGAGCCCGCCAGGGACACGAGCGGCTCGTTGGAAATCAACTCTTCTTCCTCCTCGTCTTCAGGCAGCTCGCCGCAAGCAGGGCCTCCATCCCCGCCAAGAAGGCGTCTCCGCAAGGCCTGTGACGTGGCGGAGCGGCAAGCGGGTCAATAGTCGCCGCGCCGCGTGACACGCTCTACCGCGGCAGGCACCGTTGCCGCGGGAGCGCCTCATGCTGCGACGGCAACTAGAGCGGAGGCTAGCCGGACCACCGCTTCAGTTCCTGCCGCTACTCACGCTGCGCCGACAGACGGAGCGGGGTCGTCTCAGCCTACCACCACCGCTCCCGCCAAGCGGCCAAGGGAAGTTACCCCTCCACGTCCTCACGCCGGGCGCGCGCCGGACTTCGACTTCTCCGCGTTCAGCTCCGACGACGAAGAAGAAGAAGAGTAAGCTTCTCTTGTTGTACTTATAATTCTTCAAATCTTGCTGTTTGTCTTGTATCTCATTTGCTTTGCTTTGAATTTGTTCCTTCTCAGGACTCTGGCTCATAGAGCAGCAAAGAGAGCCAAGGCCCCGGTGATCGTCGTCGAGGACGAGCCCACTGCGACAGCAGGTAGCGCGCCCGAGACAAGCTTGCCGGACCCGGCGACTTTCCTCCAGGGCAGCCCCCAGCGTAAGTGTACGATTTACTTTCTGCTGCGAGGCGCCTTTGGGTACTTGTCTTTGCTGATATCTGCTTGTTGGCTTGTGTAGGAACCGAGCAGCCTCACCAGGAGCCAAGGGAAAATCCCCTGACAAGGGAGAATTCTCCGGCAAGGGAGGGCTTCCCGGTAAGGGAGAAGTCTCCGGCAAGGGAGGGATCTCCGGCGAGGGACGACGCCAGTGGCCCCCCAACGGCGGAGACCACGACTGCAGAACCTAGTGCAGGTACTCCTTTTGCTTCAAAACTTCCCTTGGGTTCTTCTTCTTTTGATCTTCTTGAGTTTTTGCTGGATTTTGCTTGACTCTTCCCCTTTTTCCGGCCGTCAGATCCACCCGCTGCGGAGCAGATGGAAACCGAGGTCGCCGCTAACGAGGCAACCGGTGGTGGCGATGCCGCCGGTGCAGAGGCCGCCAAGGCAGATGCCGCGGCAACTGGCGAGGGGTCCGGCGATCGCACTGACGGCCCTGAGGCCGCAGGAGCGCCAGGCGCTACACCGACCGCCGATCCGTCCACCGCTGCCGCAGCGCCAGGCTCCGGAGAGCCCCAGCCAGGCGTCTACCTAAAGGCCGGCGACGACGTCTTCATCAATCTTCCCTGGGCATCAAGCTCCAGAGCGCCGGTCGAGGGGGAGATCTTTGACGGAGAAGTGCTTGCCTCCGCGGGGTTGACGCTGGTCGACGCGCCGAGCAGCAGCAGCAACGAGCCCGAAGAAGACCGGCTGCTGCGGAGGTTGATGTCGCTCTACCGCGCGTGACAGGCCAAGCTGGAGTCCCGTGAGGCACTTGTCGCGAAGGCGGGGCAGACATTGAAAAGCGCGCGGAAGAGCTCGGGGGTTTCCACCGGGAAGACCTCCGATCCCTGGCGGAGGAGCGGGAGCGGCTCGTTGAAGCGCAGAAGGCCTTTCTCCTCGAGAAGGCCGAAGCCGAAGAGCGCCAGCGACTTGCTGCTGTGAAGCTAGCCGCGGAGGAGGGCGAGCTGGCGCAGCGGAAGGTCAATCTCGACGCCCACGAGGAGGAACTTGCCTCGCGCGAGGAGAAGCTTGGCGGAGCCCTCAAGCAAGCGGAGGACGCCGCCGCCGCCGCTGAGGCCGCCAAGGAGGAGTTGAAGACGAAGGTGGCGCGGCTGGAGGCCGATCTCTCCGAGAAGGGCAAGGAGCTCAGCGCCGCCAAGGTCTCCAACGTGGATCTTGAGTTGAAGCTAACCACTTTGACCAAGACTCTGGACAGCGCCAAGAAGCGGGAGGCGGCCTTGAAGGAGGAAATCAAGGCCGACAAGGCGCTGCTGGAGAGCGCTGCCACCGCCCAGAACACCTTCAGGGAGACCGTGACGCACTGGACGGAGAGCCTTGTGAACGCCGCCACGGACATCGACAAGGAGCTGGCGCAACTGGGGATGGAGGATCTCGGGTATTCCACCGACGACAACCTCCAACCCAGCGCCAAGCTCATCCTGTTCTTCAAGGGCGTGGCGACGGCCCTTCAGCGACTCCGAGAGAGGATCCCCAAGCAACTGGCTGACGAGTCGCGCAGGGTCTGCGCAGGGGCCCTCGAGAAAGTGTTGATGAAGGTGGCCTTCCGCAATCCTGGCCTCCGCCTCACCAACATCCTCAGGACCTTGCCGCCAGAAGCTGATCTGGAGGAGCTCAAAGCCCTTGTCGCACCCATTGTGGACTAGGTGAGCGGGATCAAGAGGGTTGAAGGCGATCGCGTAGATTAGGCCGCCCATCTCTTCTTCCCTTGTCGCTGTTTACCTCGTCATGAAAACAATCTATCAGAGCTGCGACAAGCTATTTTTGTAATATAACTTTATTCTGGGTATTATTCGCAATGTCATTCCCTCTACTTGACTCTTTGCTTTGTATGCTTTTACCCTACGCTTTTAGGGAACTTGCCGGTGCAGGCACTTTAGCCGCGAGCACTGAGTGCGGAACGTCAGCAGCCTGCTGGCGGTGCCGCTACCGGCAAGAAACCTTGTCGCGACTAGTTGCAGCTCACTTAATGTTGTCGAGTGGACTCGAAACAAAGTAAGGGCGCTAGCAGCTCACTTAATTTGTTGAGCGGACTCGAAACAAAGTAAGGGCGCTAGCAGCTCACTTAATTTATTGAGCGGACTCGAAACAAAGTAAGGGCGCAACTAGCTACGAGTAGGTTCCTCCGCGCACAGGTTTTCCATACAAAGTGCGGTCGTTCAAGGGAAATAACTTAAAAATTAAAAAATTTGATTGCTCAAACTTTGGCAACTTAGCTTTTCTGTTGTTTGCTCCTCGGCAAGGCGAAACTCTCTTGAACGACGCCTGGTCCATACCATCATCTTCTCCTCTCCTCTTCCCCCCCGGCAAACTTGTGGGCGAGGGGAATCTTCCTTTGAAAAGAAAGAAGAGGCAATACAGATATGGAGCTTTACGGCTCGTTAGTGCTTACCGTGGAGTAGGTGCTGCACAAAGTGTCAGATCATATATGCCAAAAAATAGAAAGCATAAAACCGACAAAATGCGCGGAGCACGTGAGCTTTATTTATGCACGGGGTCTGCGCCCGGCTTTGTACAAAGGATTACATGCAACAGCGGCAAGACTTGTACAAAAGGTGGTTGCCGGAACAGGTTCCGGCAACCGCGCCTTACGGGTAAAACTTACGAAGATGCTCAATGTTCCAGGAGTTGCTCACCGGAATTCCATCTTCGGTCTCCAGGCGGACCGCGCCAGGCCTAGTGACTCGTTTCACCCGGTAAGGGCCTTCCCACTTCGGCGTCAACTTGTTGGAATTCTTGGCGGACTGAGCGCGCCGAAGAACAAGGTCGCCTTCCTCGAGACTTCTGGCATTAACTTTGCGGCTATGGTACTGGCGCAAAGCTTGCTGGTAGCGAGCAGCTCGCACAGCAGCCTGAAGACGGTCTTCCTCGAGGAGCAGTGCGTCATCTTGTCGTAGCTGCTCTTGCTCAAGCTCATCATAAGCGAGCACTCGAGGTGACCCGTATACGAGTTCCATGGGGATAACTGCCTCTGCTCCATAGACTAGAGCGAAAGGTGTCTGTCCAGTGGCTCGATTTGGCGTCATCCTGATCGACCAAAGAACCACCGGCAGCTCCTCGATCCAGTTTCTTCCGCACTTGTGCAGCCTGTCGAAAGTTCTGGTCTTGAGCCCGCGCAGCACTTCAGCATTTGCCTTCTCCGCTTGACCGTTGCTTCACGGGTGAGCAACAGAAGCGAAGCAGATCTTGGCACCAAGATCTTGGACGTATTGCATGAACGTGCGGCTCGTGAATTGTGTACCGTTGTCGGTGATTATCCTGTTAGGGATCCCGAAGCGGCAAACAATCGACCTGAAGAACTTGATGGCTGACTGTGCGGTCACCTTCCTCACTGGTTCCACTTCTGGCCACTTTGTGAACTTGTCGATTGCAACGTACAAGTACTCAAAGCCCCCGACAGCTCGGGGAAAGGGGCCGAGGATGTCGAGCCCCCAGACCGAAAATGGCCAGGATAAAGGGATCGTCTGGAGAGCTTGAGCTGGCTAGTGTATTTGCTTGGAATGGAACTGGCACGCTTCACACTTGGTTACTTGTGCAGTTGCATCCTGGAGGGCTGTTGGCCAGAAGAAACCTTGCCGGAATGCTTTGCCGACAAGTGCTCTTGCGCCAATGTGGTGACCACATATGCCTCCGTGTATCTCTGCCAACAGCTTTTGTCCGTCTTCCCGGTGAATACACTTCAATTTCACACCGTTGAGTCTTCTTCTGTACAGTGTCTTGTCAACAAACTGGTACATACTTGACTGCCGGGCTACTCTTTCCGCCTCTTCTTGCTCTTCGGGAAGTTCTCCTGTCTGAAGGAAACAGACAATCTGATGCGCCCATGTTGGAGCTCGTGGCTCGACAACAAGGACTAAAGGCAACTCTGCTGCTGCGGGAACATCCGCTTCTACGGCGAGGACCTGCGGCTCTGCCGGAGCTTGACGTTCCCCGACAAGCTTGCCGGGGCAAAACTTGCCGGGAGCTTCTGCTTCAACGGAACAAACCCTAGGGCTTGCCGGAGCATCTTGCTCCTCATCGCTCTTGGTGTTGGTCTCAGCTGCTGCGGGAACATCCGCTTCTACGGCAAGAAGCTGCGTCTCTGCCGGAACTTGACGTTCCCCGACAAGCTTGCCGGGGCGAAACTTGCCGGGAGCTTCTGCTTCAACGGAACAAACCCTAGGGCTTGCCGGAGCAGACTGCTCCTCAGCGCCTTCGGCGTTGTTCTTAGGGACTTTTTTGGCGGCGGCTTCGGGAAGCTCTGCCGGCAGGTAGTCACCAGGAATCAACTTCCTCTTCTTGCTCTGTCCAGTTGACGGTGTTATGGACGGTTGAGTCAGCTTGAGCACAAAGATCCCTGGTTCCACAGGTAGCTTAAGTGCAGTGCACTTTGACAGGCCATCAGCAATGGCGTTCTGAGCTCTTGGAACGTGCTCCATTTGTAAACCGTCAAAGCGTTCTTCTAGCTTTCTCACTTCGTCGACGTAAGCTTCCATCAACGGACTCTGATAATTCTTGTTTACTTGGCGGACGACAAGCTGTGAGTCACCCCTGACAATGAGCTTCTTGATCCCAAGGTCTGCCGCGATCCTGAGACCGGCAAGCAATCCCTCATACTCTGCAGTATTGTTTGTTGCTTGCTCCTTGGGAAAGTGCATCTGGACTACGTACTTGAGGTGCTCTCCGGTGGGTGCGATAAGCAGCACACCAGCGCCGGCGCCTTGCAGCGAAAAGGCACCATCAAAGTACATCAGCCACTCTTTGCTTACTTCCTTGTCGGGGATGCTTGTTTCTGGAATCTCTTCATCTGGTGTTGGCGTCCATTATGCTACAAATTCTGCCAATGCTCTGCTCTGGATAGTTGAAGTACTCTCAAACTTGAGGCCAAAGCTCGACAGTTCCAGTGCCCACTCAACAATCCTGCCTGTCGCTTCTGGATTCTGTAATATCCTCTTCAGCGGAAAGCGAGTGACAACTGTAATCTCATGTGCTTGGAAGTAATGGCGCAGCTTTCTCGAGGCCATAAAAAGGCCGAAAAGCAATTTCTGTACATCAGAATACCTTGTCCTAGCCCCCTGCGGGAGGGAACTGACAAAGTAAACTGGGCGCTGCACCATTTTCTTCTGTGTCTCCTCATGCATCTGCACAGATCCATCTTTGTCGGGACCAGAGCTTGCCGGGGAAGCCCCCTGCTTGTCGCTGGATGTGCTTGCCGTGGTTGCGGGCTCGTCATCTGCCTCCCTCTCTGCTACTAACGCAGCACTAACCACTTGATTTGTTGCCGCTATATACAGTAGCAACTTCTCTTGTGGCTTAGGTGCGACAAGTATTGGAGGGGAGGACAGGTATCTCTTCAGGTCTTGCAGCGCAGCCTCCGCTTCCGGAGCCCATCTCATTGGGCCTGCCTTTTTCAATAATTTGAAAAAAGGCAGGGCGCGCTCAGCAGACCGAGAGATAAACCTGCTGAGAGCAGCCACACAACCGGCAAGTCTCTGTACGTCCTTGACACGCTTGGGTGCTTCAATCTGCTCAATGGCCTTGATCTTGTCGGGATTGGCTTCAATCCCCCGCTGAGATACGAAGAACCCGAGAAGCTTGCCGGAAGGAACTCCAAACACACACTTCTCTGGTTGAGCTTGAGGCTGATCTTGCGCAGATTTGCAAAGGTTTCGTCCAAATCTTGAATCAGAGTTGCCCTGTCCTTGCTCTTGACCACTATATCATCCATGTAGGCTTCCACATTTCTGTGTATTTGCGGCTCAAGGGCGCATGGACTACTCTTGCAAATGTTGAACCAGCATTTTTTAATCCGAAAGGCATTCGTACGAAACAGTACGTGCCACATGGAGTAATAAATGCGGTCTTCTCCTCATCCTCTTCTGCCATGAATATCTGATGATATCCTGAATATGCGTCAAGAAATGAAAGCAAATCACATCCGGCTGTGGAGTCAACAATCTGGTCAATGCGCGGCAAAGGAAATGGGTCTTTGGGACAAGCTTTGTTAACATCGGTAAAATCGATACAAAGTCTCCATTTCCCATTTGCCTTGCGCACGACTACAGGATTGGCCAACCACGTGGGATGGAGCACTCCTCTGACAAGGCCTGCTGCTTCCAATTTCTTGATCTCTTCTGCTATGAACTCTTGGCGCTCCACTGCTTGTTTCCTAACCTTCTGCTTGACGGGCCGCGCATGAGGACAAACGGCAAGGTGGTGCTCAATCACTTTCCTGGGAACACCGGGGATGTCAGACGGTTGCCACGCAAACATGTCGACATTCGCCCGGAGGAAAGCAACGAGCGCGCTTTCCTATTTAGGGTCGAGAGTGGCACTGATGGTGAAGGTACCACCAGTGCCGTCCTCCTTGGCGGACGCCTTTTTCATCTCTGGCGGAGCTGCCATCGTCTTCTTACACTTGCCGGTGGAGCTCGATGGTGCGTCCTCGACGGCAGCGCAGCACTCCGAGGAGGTGCGCTTGCCGGAGTGGGCACCAGAACTCTTGCCGGACTTGGTCTTCTTCCCCCCGGGAGCTTCAGCGGCAAGTGACTCGCGCTCTGATGCGGCCGCTGCTTCCCGGTAGATCTTGTCGGCACAGATAAGAGCATCTTTCTTGTCGCTAGGGACAGAGATGACGCTTATTGGCCCTGGCATCTTTAGCATGTTATATGCGTAGTGAGAGGCTGCCATGAACTTGGCGAGTGCTGGACGGCCAAGTATCCCATTGTAAGGCAATGGAATATCGGCGATGTCAAACGTGACCCTCTCAGTCCTGAAGTTCAGCTCGCTGCCAAATGTTACGGGCAGCGTGACTTTTCCCTTCGGCTTGCTCCTTCCCGGGTTGATTCCTTGGAATGTGCCGGTCTCTTCGAGCTCGCTGTCAGGGATTTGGAGTTTCTGGAGTACAGCGGAGGAGATCAGGTTCAAGCCGGCCCCGCCGTCAACTAACATCTTAGTGACTTTGAGGTTGCGGATAGTTGGTGAAACCAACATCGGCAGGCACCCGACCGCAGTTGTGCGACCAGGGTGGTCCTCAATGTCAAAGATGATAGGCGTGCTGGACCATTTCAGAAGTTTGCGCGATTCGACAGGTGGTTCCGCTGCATTGACTTCCCGCACCCACTGCTTGAGTTGGCGGTGTGAAGTGTGCAGAGAAGCACCGCCGTCAACGCACAAGACCTCTGTGGCTTTCTGAAACTCCTGTTCATTGGTCTCAACACCATCCATGTCTTCGTCGTCGTCATCTTAATCGTTGTCGCGGCCGCAGGGAGGCCTGTCTCCTTGCCGCTGCTTGGCCTTGCCGCGGCGTCCTCCCTGTCCAGCGCGCTTCTTGCCGGATTCTCCAGCACCCCCTTGGGCCCTCTCCTTGTCGCGCCGCTCGTACTCAGCTTTTTGTTGCTGGACAAGCTGCTCGACTTTCTTGCAGCTCTGGAGGTCATGGCCCTTGGTGCGGTGAATCTTGCAGTATTGCTTGTCGGAGCCCTCCTGCTTGTCGGCGGCCGCCACAGCCTGGCAGTTGGTGCACGCGGCAACCTCCTTGCCGGGGCTACCAACTTTGGCCTTCTTGGCGCCACCTTCATTGCCGGACTGCTCAACAACTAGCACCTCTTTGCCTTTCTTCTTCCTGTTCCGCCGCCGGTTTTTCTTTGTTGGGGCAGCATCCTCACTGTCAGATCCTTCTGCTCCGGTCTTCTCTCCGGGGAGTTTCTTCCCTTCCTCAGCGCGTGCACACTTGTCGGCCAGGGCATACAGCTCACTGACGTCTCTGATCCTGCGCATCGCCATCTCCTCCCTCATCCTGCGGTTACGCACGTTCTGATGAAACACGCTGATGACCGCGGCGGGGTGGACGTCTGGGATGTTATACTGTACACGGCTGAACCTCTGAATGTATTTGCGCAGGGGTTCTCCCTCCTTCTGGGCGAGCAATGAAGGTCACTCTCTTGGCCAGGAGGTTTGTGGCCGCCTGTAAAGGCGCCGACAAACTGATGGCATAGATCAGCTCAGGAGGATATGGAGTTGTCCGGCAAATGCATGAGCCAGGACCTGACGTTGGGCTTGAGCACCAGCGGGAAGTAGTTGGCAAGGATCTTGTCGTCCCGCCCCCCGGCAGCCTACACCGCGATGGTGTAGATGCTGAGGAACTCCGACGGATGCGTCTTGCCGTCGTACTTCTTTGGTACATCTGGTTTGAAATTCTTCGTGCTGGGCCAGTGGACTTGCCGCAGCTCACGAGTGAACGCAGGGCAACCTACCGCGTACGGCAAGTCGCCTGGTTCCCCTGGCGCATGCATGTCGACAGAGGGCCCAGCGCGCTGGTCTGATTGACACCGCGCATCTCTTCGCCGCTCGATGCGAGTACGAGCGTCCTCTTGCTGTCGTTCTTGAAGAACTTGGCGCTGATCGCGACGAGCTCGCGGATCGGACGATGCGGTGGAGTCGCTGTCGAGGTGGATCCGGCGAGTCGGCGATCTCGGCCTTCGGGGCGGAGAGTGCACAGTAGTTGCACCTCCACCAGTCTTGTCGTCTCCGACTCGTGCCTGGCTGGCTTGCCGCGGCTGCAACGTGCTTGGTTGCCGCGGAGTGTCGCCGTTGGCGAAGCCGATGAGACTCTGGATGGTTGCCCTCCAATCGTCGATCTTGTCCGCCGTTGGAGGGTAGTCTAGGAGCAGCTGAGCTCGCGCCAAAGCTTCGGCTGCAGTGGCGGGCGGTGGTGGCGAACGGTGCGAGGAGCGGGATATGCTCGGACTTCTAACCACGTTAGAAGGAGCAATATCCTATCCAGGCGACTGTGCCTCGCTTGTGCCAGCATGTTGGCGTGCATGGTGGTCCTGAGCGCTCCGAGATCCACCAGCCCGATCTTGGTCTAGCAAACGCATGGTACCATGAGTACCATGATGCTGCCGGTCCCGCACCTCCTGAGACAGGCGCGGTGCATGTACGGACGCTGAGGTCTTGGAGTGCGCCCGGTCGTCGTGGGAGCCGGCTACGCCGCCGATGGGCAACGCAGCCTCGCCCTTGGTCCTGGCAGCACCGTGAGCTCCCTCGTCTGCGCCCGTTCTTCCGTCGGCGCTCGTCCCACCAGCCGTTTGTCCCGGCGGTGGTGGGCAAGGCACGGATGGAGCATCCGCCTCCGAAACCTTCTTCTTCGGCGGCATGTTGATGAAGATCTAGCTCGCAAGAACGCCGGATCTGGTTCGCACAACTCCGGCGCCCCCTACCTGGCGCGCCAAAGATGCCGGGGTACTGATCCACGAGCACCTATGGGACCGGCGTACCGGATCCCTTTCGGTTCGGCGGGGGCGGAGGTCGTGCAAAGAGCGGATCAAGGCGATGCACGCGAGCGATTTACCCAGGTTCGGGCCGCACGGATGCGTAAAACCCTACTCCTGCTTTGTGGTTGGTATTGATTTCTTGCTCGGGAGCGCCGAATGCTACAATACACTTCAGCAGCTAGCAAGACCGAGCGTGAGTGTTCCAACTAGCTAACCCCCTCTACGTTGCACGCGGGCTTCCTTTTATATGCTCAAGGGGTTCCCGACAGGCGGCAACGGAGGTAAAGGGCAAAAATGGAAAGGTGCGGTGGTAGGCACAGCTACCTGTTAAAGTGTATCATACCTAACCCTAACGGCAGGGGACAAGGGCCTTAAATGCCCGTCTATGTCGCCTTAAATAGTGCGAAGAGGGACCGCCAGGGACGCCACCGTTCGCCACGATGGCGATCTTGTCAGCGCCGCTTGCCACCGCACGCCGCTGGCTGCACAGCCTCCCGCCACGTACGCCCGGAAGGGCCCCAGAGCGACACGTTGGTGGATGTTACTGGAGCGCGGGCCCAGGGAGGTGGCCTGTCGCGGCAAGCGCCTTGCCGCTGCCATTGTCTTGTCGCGCCCGGGAGCTTGTTGCTCACCGGGCCTCGCCGGGGCGCGTGGTGCGCCGCGGAAAGTTCCTTGCAATGCCTTAGGCGGCCTTCCCGGCAAGCTCCTCTTGCCGGGGTCTTTGGACGCTTTTGCTAGACTTCCCGGCAAGCTCCTCTTGCCGGGGTCTTGTCTTCTTGGCTTGGACACTTTGTTCTTGAATGGCTCCAAAGGAACCACGGAGGACCTTGGCGGTCACCCGGCAAGCCTTGCCGCGGGATGCTGCGACTGCCCGTGCACAAGTTCGGGATACTAGGGTACCCCTACTCTAGTACACTGACATCCCGTGACCAGACACTTGGTCACTTTGAGCTCATTATGATGATGCATTACCGAGTGGGCCCAGAGATACCTCTCCGTCATACGGAGTGACAAATCCCAGTCTTGATCCGTGTCAACCCAACAAACACTTTCGGAGATACCCGTAGTATACCTTTATAGTCACCGAGTTACGTTGTGATGTTTGGTACACCCAAAGCACTCCTACGGTATCCGGGAGTTACACGATCTCATGGTCTAAGGAAAAGATACTTGACATTGGAAAAACTCTAGCAAACGAACTATACGATCTTGTGCTATGTTTAGGATTGGGTCTTGTCCATCACATCATTCTCCTAATGATGTGATCTCGTTATCAATGACATCCAATGTCCATAGTCAGGAAACCATGACTATCTGTTGATCAACGAGCTAGTCAACTAGAGGCTTACTAGGGACATGTTGGTGTCTATGTATTCACACATGTATTACGATTTCCGGATAACACAATTATAGCATGAATAAAAGACAATTATCATGAACAAGGAAATATAATAATAATCCTTTTATTATTACCTCTAGGGCATATTTCCAACAATTGATACACTTCGGTTTAGCCAGGGAGGTGATGGTTGTGATCTTCTCCGGATTGGCCTCAATTCCCCTGTTGGACACCAGAAAACCCAATAACTTGCCTGCCGGTACACCAAAGACACACTTGGCCGGATTAAGCATCATCTTGTACGTCCTCAGGTTATCAAAGGTTTCCTTCAAATCGTCAACCAGAGTCTCCTTCTGCCTGGACTTAACCACAATATTATCCACGTAAGCATGTACATTACGGCCAATCTGCTTGTGAAGACAATTTTGTACACACCGTTGATAAGTTGCCTGGGCACTCTTGAGCCCAAAGGGCATAGACACATAGAAGAAGGCTCCAAAGGGAGTTATGAATGCCGTCTTCTCCTGGTCCTTAACTGCCATTTTGATCTGATGATAGCCAGAATATGCATCCAGAAAACTTAAACGCTCGCAACCCGCCGTAGCATCAATAATTTGATCAACACGGGGGAGGGCAAAAGGATCTACTGGACAAGCCTTATTAAGATCTGTGTAATCCACACACATGCGCCAGGTGCCGTTTTTCTTAAGGACTAGCACCGGATTGGCAAGCCACTCAGGGTGAAAAACTTCAACAATAAAGCCAGCTGCTAAGAGCCTGGCTACCTCTTCTCCAATCACCTTGCGTCTTTCTTCGTTAAACCGGCGGAGGAACTGTTTCACCGGTTTGTATTTAGGATCCACATTAAGGGTGTGCTCAGCGAGTTGCCTCGGTACACCTGGCATGTCAGAGGGCTTCCATGCAAAAATGTCCCGATTCTCACGGATGAACTTGATGAGCGCGCTTTCCTATTTCGGATCCAAGTTGGCACTGATGCTGAACTGCTTGGACAAATCGCCAGGCACGAAGTCAACAAGCTTAGTTTCAGCTGCCGATTTGAACTTCAGGGCCGGATCATGCTCCGTAGTTGGCTTCTTTAATGGAGTCATGTCCGCCGGATCAACATTGTCCTTATAATACTTCAGCTCCTCGGTGGCACAAACCGACTCTGCGTAGGCCGCATCTCCTTCCTCGCACTCCAAAGCGATTTTACGGCTTCCGTGAACCGTTATTGTCCCCTTGTGACCCGGCATCTTGAGCTGCAAATACACATAACAGGGTCGTGCCATAAACTTGGCGTAGGCCGGTCGCCCAAACAGGGCATGATATGGACTTTGGATTTTCACCATTTCAAATGTCAGTATCTCCGACCTAGAATCATGATCATCTCCAAAGGCCACTTCCAGAGCTATCTTACCAATAGGATAGGCTGACTTGCCAGGCACCACACCATGGAACACCGTATTGGACGGTTTGAGATTTTTATCTGTTAGTCCCATATGACGGAAGGTCTCATAGTACAAGATATTAATGCTGCTCCCTCCATCCATGAGAACCTTGGTGAACTTGTAACCTCCCACTTGAGGCGCCACCACCAGAGTCAACTGACCCGGATTATCAACCTGGGGAGGGTGATCCTCTCTGCTCCATATGATTGGTTGTTCAGACCAGCGTAGATAACAGGGCACGGCCGGTTCAACAGAGTTAACTGCCCGCCTCTGAACCTTCCGGTCTCGCTTGTCCAAGCTAGTAGTGAAGACATGGTACTGCCCACTATTCAACTGCTTTGGGTTGCTCTGGTAACCTGACTGTTGCTGCTGTTGGTTGTAACCACCCTGGTTGTTCTGATTATTTTGATTATTATGTCCGCCCGGATTACCATTAAATCCTGAACCGGGATTTCCTCCACCGTAACCCGGCCCGGATCCTGAGCCACCGCCGGAGCCGTGATCATACCGAAAAGCATTAGAATTCTTGAACTCCTGCATAATGAAGCAATCCTTCCAAAGGTGGTTTGCTGGCGCCTCCTTCGTCCCATGTCTCGGACAGGGCTGGCTCAGTAGATAGTTTAGGCAGTCCGGGTTAGGGTTGGGTGCCCCACTGCGATTTTTCGGTTTACCCTTGCGTCGCTGGCCATTGTCCTGCGCGTTGGTATTAGCCACAAAATCCATGTTCCCATCCGCTTTACGCTTGCCTCCACCACCATTGCCTGCCCAGTGATTCTGCTGACCTTTGGAGTTGTTGTTCCTCTTTCCCTTCCCTGCCTTGTCATCCTCAGATTCGGGATCTTTGGTACTATCAGAATCAGCATACTTTACCAAAGCAGCCATGAGGGTTCCCATGTCCGTGCAATGGCGCTTCATCCGTCCCAACTTCAGCTTCAGGGGCCCAAACCGACAGTTGCCTTCTAGGGTTAAGACTGCGGTGTCAGCGTTGATGCGGTCTGATGAATGCAACACTTGTGATACCCGGCGCACCCAATGAATCATTGATTCTCCTTCCTCCTGGACGCAGGCAGCTAAGTCCACTATCGACATAGGCTGTTTACACGTATCCTTGAAATTGCTGATAAACCGGGCTCATAATTGGGCCCATGAACTGATAGAATTAGCCGACAAGCTTTTTAACCAAGTACGGGCCGTTCCTTCAAGCATCATGGTGAATTATTTCGCACACGCCGCGTCATCCACATCAAGCATCTCCATGGCCATCTCATAGCTCTCCACCCAAGTCTCTGGAGGTTGATCCGCCGTGTAATTTGGTACCTTGCGCGAGCCTTTGAAATCCTTGGGCAGGCGCACATTGCGTAAAGCGGGGACAAGGCAAGGCACCCTCAAAGAACTAGAAGTAACACCAGGTTCGATCGAGATAGTTGGACAAACCGGCGTAAGCTGCCGAGCCTGATACTGTGCGGCTAACTCGGCCTCCCTGCGCGCTCGGGCCCGGTCCACCACTTCCTGAGCGTTATCAGCACCACCCGCCGGGTTGTTGCCGCGGGGTGCTCCACGTCGTTCATTACTTGACACTGCTGGTTCATCCATATGCCTGCTATAGCTCCGGCTTGGACGAGGGGTCGAGTGAATCCGGTCGCGGCTGTACGAGTATGCTTCCTGTTGGACCAAAGCTGTCCTCAGAAGCTCCTTGACCCGTCGCGTCTCTACCGCCTGCGGCGAGTCACCTTCAATTGGAATGGCCTCCAGCCATGCAGCAGCGGCAACGAGATTGTTCATCGGGTTGGAGTAGTGACCCGGAGGTGTCGAAACAACCTGAGGTATAACAGTGTTTTGGCGAGGCAGATCCATCCGACGGGGCTGAACCGGCGCACCGGTCGCGGGAGCCTCCGCCCGGTTTACCTCCAATGGATTACTGGTTCCTGCTCCTAGGGTGTTGAAAAGGTCTCTGGCCTCGAAAACCGATGGCAAACGGGATCGGTACTTCCTTTTCATGACTTCATACGACGCGTTCTGGTCCAACATGAGCCTGTAAGCTTTTGCGTCTAGAGCGGCCCGCTCTGCGGTCATCCTGGCATCCTCAGCTGCCAGGTCCGCCTTGGCCTGGGTGATCTGTTCCTTCACCTTTGCTATCTCCGCGCTGTGGGCGTCCTGATCCGCCGGATTATCTTCTGCCATGAGCACATCCAATGCATCAAATAGAACTGATATAACTTGAGCCGGCGGGCGTACAGAGCCTCCTGCCCCGGCAGCCGTTGCTGCTACTGAACCGGAGGTCATTGGCACAGCGGTCGAAGAATGAAGCACTGCCTGTGTGCCGTCCATGAATATTCCAACTCGGTTGGGCAGATCAGAGGGGTCCGGAATACTATCGCCATCGGAACAGCCCCCAATCCGGCCATCTTGTAGCTGATATAGAGATTCGGTTTCTCCGGTTGATGACTCATCGTTGAAACAAACGACGGTCTCACCGCGAGATTCCGATCCATCCTCATAACTTCCTCCATGGATGACTCCCACGAAGGCACGCTTCATGGCCGGTTTGGCCCAGGCGGATCGCGCACGCTGAGCCGTCTCGACGAGGTCGGTGCAGATGTCCGGCTCAGGGCCCAGTTCACCGATCTTGCCAATGAAAACGTGAATGCCGCCAAAGGGGACCCGGTACCCATACTCGACTGAGCCGGCCTCGGGGCCCCAGCCTGCGTCGTCGATGTAGAGCTTGCCACGACGACTCTTAGTCATCCGGCCTACCGCGTAGCCCTTGAGTCCTTCAAAGCGGCCCTCCAAGAACCTGAAACCATCGTGCGATGGCCCCACGGTGGGCGCCAACTGTCGTGGTTTTGTCACGGCAGATGTCCTAGAGAAAGGACTTAGTCGTGGGGCCATCGCGACGGGTTAGCTTGAAGGGGTTAAAGCGGACACAGGGACGCAAGAGAGTTTATACTAGTTCGGCCCCTTCGATGAAGGTAAAAGCCTACGTCTAGTTGTGATGGAATTGATGGGGTTTCGATGACCGAGGAGCAAACAAGCTTTGCCTATGTCTCGAGTTGTTGTCTATCGTCCTTGAACCGCCGCCGGGTCGTCCCCTTATATACACGGGTGACACCCGTCGGTTCACAGAGTCCCAATACCGGCTCATAGATGTGTCCGGTTTGGTCTCTACTTATTCCTAACTTACAATACAAGTTAAATACCAACGCCGGTTTACGGCTACAGGCCTTGAACCGACTATGGGCCTTGAGCCCTCATCTGCCTTCTTGGGCTTTAACATACTTAACTACTGACGAAGTTAACCCGGCCCAGATAGGCCGGTTTACACCCAGTAGTGATATCCCCAACAGTCGGGTTGTATGCCTAAGGATTCAGCGACGGGCAGTCACGGCGGGATGACGCGGCGTCCGACAACGGCGGGGAAGATGGGGCGTTTGGGTTGGAGGGTGGGCGAGATCTGGGCGATGACGATGTGTGTGGGGCAAGGGCCAAGAGGAGGAGCGGCGGCGGAGGGTCAGGCGGCAGTTTTCTTTTTTCTTGTGATGAAAAGGGGTAGGAGAGGTTAGCAGTTAATGGCATGGTGGGTAATTAAAGCATAAAACACGTTTAGTATGATGGAGCGATGTAGACCATCAGATCAGTGGATTTGATGGATGGGATGAATTGGTTCTCCGCCCTTTCATGCTTTTATAGGGGTAGTAGATTAAGTTAGACTAAGTAATCTACACCGATGACAATGACATGTGGGCCACACCTAGCCCTTTTGACTAGTCAAATTGACTTGATCAATTCGGATTAAATTGAAATAAAATAAAACTAAGAATCTAAAAAAACAATAAAACTTAGAAAACTCATATAAATTAATCCTTAACTCCGATGAAAATAATTTATATATGAAAGTTGCTCAGAACGACGAGATGAATTCGAATACGCAGTCCGTTCATCCGCCACGCATCCCTAGCATAGCAAACACGCAACTTTCCCCCTCCGATTCATTTGCCCAAAAACGCGAAACACCGGGGATATTTTCCCGGATGTTTTTCCCCTTCACCGGTACCACCTCGTATCGCGTTAGGGCACACCTAGCATCACGCTTTGTCATGTCATGCATCTTCATGCATTTTTTTGCATTATATTTATTGTTTCTTCCCCCTCTTCTCTCGCTAGACACCAAGACCGACGCCGTTGCTACCCAGTACGACTATGGTGTTGACGACCCCTCTCTCTTGCCAGAGCAACCAGGCAAGCCCCCCCCCTTGATCACCAGATATCGCCTACTCTCCTCTATACTGCTTGCATTAGAGTAGTGTAGCATGTTACTGCTTTCCGTTAATCCTATTCTGTTGTATAGCCTGTCATTGTTGCTACAACTGTTGATACCTTACATGCAATCCTAAATGCTTAGTATAGGATGCTAGTTTACCATCAGTGGCCCTACATTCTTGTCCGTCTGCCATGCTACACTACTGGGCCGTGATCACTTCGGGAGGTGATCACGGGCATATGATATATACTTATACTGTTACATTACTTATGATACTGTTCGGAGATGGGGGATGAAGGGGCAGGTGGCTCCATCCCGATAGATGTGGGCCTGTGTTCCCGACGGCCCCCGACTGTTACTTTGTGGTGGAGCGACAGGGCAGGTTGAGACCACCTAGGAGAGAGGTGGGCTTGGCCCTGGTCGGCGTTCGCGGATACATAACACGCTTAACGAGATCTTGGTATTTGATCTGAGTCTGGCTACTGGCCTATACGCACTAAGCATCTACGCGGGGACAGTTATGGGCACTCGACGTCGTGGTATCAGCCGAAGCCTTCGTGACGTCAGCGACTGAGCGGCGCGCGCCGGATTGGACGGGAACGCCTGCTAGGCTAGGTCTGCTTCTGGCCGCGTTCGCAACATGCAGGTGTGCAAAGGGCGATGGGCCCAGACCCCTGCGGCATAGGATTTAGACCGACGTGCTGACCTCTCTGTTGTGCCTAGGTAGGGCTGCGACGTGTTGATCTTCCGAGGCCGGGCATGACCCAGGAAAGTGTGTCCGGCCAAATGGGATCGAGCGTGTTGGGAAATGTGGTGCACCCCTGCAGGGAAGTTAATCTATTCGAATAGCCGTGATCTTCGGTAACAGGACGACTTGGAGTTGTACCTTGACCTTATGACAACTAGAACCGGATACTTAATAAAACACACCCTTCCAAGTGCCAGATACAACCGGTGATCGCTCTCTCACAGGGCGACGAGGGGAGGATCATCGGTTAGGATTATGCTACATGATGGTACTTGGTGAACTTACCATCTACTCTCTTCTCCTGTTGCAAGTTGGAGGTTACCAGAAGCGTAGTCTTCGATAGGACTAGCTATCCCCCTCTTATTCCGGCATTCTGCAGTTCGGTCACATATGATACCCTTATTCCATTTGATACCAATGCATACATATGTAGTGTAGCTCCTTGCTTGCGAGTACTTTGGATGAGTACTCACGGTTGCTTTGCTCCCCCTTTTCCCCCTTCCTATACCCGATTGTTGCGACCAGACGTTGGAGCCCAGGAGTCAGACGCCACCGTCGATGATGACTACCACTACTCGGGAGGTGCCTACTACTACGTGCAGCCCGCTGACGACGACCAGGAGTAGTTTAGGAGTATCCCAGGCAGGAGGCCTGCGCCTCTTTCGATCTGTATCCCAGTTTGTGCTAGCCTTCTTAAGGCAAACTTGTTTAACTTATGTCTGTACTCAGATATTGTTGCTTCCGCTGACTCGTCTATGATCGAGCTCTTGTATTCGAGCCCTCGAGGCCCCTGGCTTGTAATATGATGCTTGTATGACTTATTTTATTTGTAGAGTTGTGTTGTGATATCTTCCCGTGAGTCCCTGATCTTGATCGTACACGTTTGCGTGTATGATTAGTGTATGATTGAATCGGGGTCGTCACAGACAAGCACGATCGGAAGTAGCCATCAGCGACATGAACAAGATGTGAAGAGTTTGACGACTTTGAAGATTCATTTACCTTTAGAAGACCAAGCCGCTGTTATATACCTACGTTAGATGCGACGATTGTGAGCTGTCATTTGTATAATGTTTTTTCAGACAGCCACAAATAAAATATATCTCTTCAAAACTATTGTTTGCATTGTGTGTATCCCTCTCTATCTCTCTTATCTCACCCCAAAACCCATGGACCCAATACAGGATGAATGGAGATGAGCTTGTATTTTCTGGACCGATGAGTCAGTTGGAGACAGACCGATGGATTCATGATACGTCTCCAACGTATCTATAATTTTTGATTGCTCCATGCTATATTATCTACTGTTTTGGGCAATATTGAGCTTTATTATCCACTTTTATATTACTTTTGGGACTAACCTATTAACCAGAGGCCCAGCCCAGATTTGTTGTTTTATGCCTATTTCAGTGTTTTGAAGAAAAGGAATATCAGACGGAGTCAAAACGGAACGAAATCAACTGGAGAAGTTATTTTTGGAAGGAAACACACCTGATGGACATGGACCCCACGTCAAGGAAGGAACGAGGTGCTCACGAGGGTGGGGGGCGCCCCCCTAGGGCGCGCCCCCTGTCTCGTGGGGCCCTCGTGGCTCCCCTGACGTACCTCCTGCACCCATATATACCTACGTGACCTAAAACTTCCAGAACGCACAATAGATCGGGAGTTCCGCCGCCAGAAGCCCCCGTAGCCACTGAAAACCAATCTAGACCCGTTCTGGCACCCTGCCGGAGGGGGCAATCCTTCTCCAGTGGCCATCTTCACCATCCTGGTGCTCTCCATGACGAGGAGGGAGTAGTTCTCCCTCGGGGCTGAGGGTATGTACCAGTAGCTATGTGTTTGATCTCTCTCTCTCTTGTGTTCTTGATTTGGCACGATCTTGATGTATCGCGAGCTTTGTTATTATAGTTGGATCTTATGTTTCTCCTCCCCCTCTTCTCTCTTGGAATGAATTGAGTTTCCCCTTTGAGGTAATCTTATCGGATTTAGTCTTTAAAGACTTGAGAACACTTGATGTATGTCTTGTCGTGGATATCTGTGGTGAAAATGGGATACCACGTGCCACTTAATGTATGTCTTGGTGATCAACTTGCAGGTTTCGTGACATTGGGAACCTATGCATAGGGGTTGGCACACGTTTTCGTCGTGATTCTCCGGTAGAAACTTTGAGGCACTCTTCGAGGTCCTTTGTGTTGGTTGAATAGATGAATCTGAGATTGTGTGATGCATATCGTATAATCATACCCACGGATACTTGAGGTGACATTAGGGTTTTGGTGATTTGTGTCTTAAGGTGTTATTCTAGTATGAACTCTAGGGCTGTTTGTGACACTTATAGGAATAGCCCAACGGATTGATTGGAAAGAATAACTTTGAGGTGGTTTCGTACCCTACCATAATCTCTTCATTCGTTCTCCGATATTGGTGACTTTGGAGTGACTCTTTGTTGCATGTTGAGGGATAGTTATGTGATCCAATTATGATATTATTGTTGAGGGAATTTACACTAGCAAAAGTATGAACCCTAGGCCTTGTTGACCATCATTGCAATACCGTTTACGCTCACTTTTATCACTTGCTACCTTGCTGTTTTTATTATTTCAGATTACAAAAACTATTATCTACTATCCATATTGCACTTGTATCACCATCTCTTCGCCGAACTAGTGCACCTATACAATTTACCATTGTATTGGGTGTGTTGGGGACACAAGAGACTCTTTGTTATTTGGTTGCAGGGTTGCTTGAGAGAGACCATCTTCATCCTACGCCTCCTACGGATTGATAAACCTTAGTTCATCCACTTGAGGGAAATTTGCTACTGTCATACAAACCTGTGCACTTGCAGGCCCAACAACGTCTACAAGAAGAAGGTTGTGTAGTAGACATCAAGCTCTTTTCTGGCGCCGTTGCCGGGGAGGTGAGTGCTTGAAGGTATATCTTTAGATCTTGCAATCGAGTCTTTTAGTTTCTTGTTTTAAAACTAGTTTAGTTTATAAAAGAAAACTATAACAAAATGGAATTGAGTTTGTCTCATACGCTTCACCTTTTTAATATCTTTCGTGAGTATGATGGAAAGGATAATTGTGCTCAAGTGCTAGAAGAAGAAATCTATAAAATGTTTGGCACTAAATATTTGAATGATGAGCATGATTGCAATGTTTTTAGTATGAATTCCTTGAATATCCATGATGCTAATGATATGCAAAGCCACAAGCTTGGGGAAGCTATGTTTGATGAAGATGATATTTTTTATCCCCCAAGTTTTGATGAGCAAATTTATTATGATGAAAGCATGCCTCCTATCTATGATGATTATTGTGATGACACGTATGCTTTAAAGAATAATAATAACAATGAACCTTGTCATCTTGATCTTAATTTTCAATCACATGATAGTTATTTTGTTGAGTTTGCTCCCACTATTATTCATGAGAAGAATTTTGCTTATGTGGAGAGTAGTAAATTTTCTATGCTTGTAGTTCATGAAAAGAATGCTTTAAGTGCTGGTTATATTGTTGAATTCATTCATGATGCTACTGAAAATTATTATGAGGGAGGAACATATGCTTGTAGGAATTGCAATAATATCAAGTTTCCTCTCTATGTGCTTAAAGTTTTGAAGTTATGCTTGTATTGCCCTCCTATACTAGTTGATTATTGTTCCCACAAGTTGTTTTCTCACAAAATCCCATGCATAGGAAGTGGGTTAGACTTAAATGTGCTAGTAATATTCTTCATTATGCTCTCTTTATGTTTCAATTCTTATCCTTTATATGAGCATCATTGAAATCTTCATGCCTAGCTAGGGGCGTTAAACGATAGCGCTTGTTGGGAGGAAACCCAATTTTATTTTTGTTCCTTGCCTTTTGTTCCTGTTTAGTAATGAATAATTCATCTAGCCTATGTTTATATGTGGTTTTATACTTTTAATTAGTGTTTGTTCCAAGTAGAACCTTTGGGAAGACTTGGGGAGAGTCTTGTTGATCATACTGTAAAAAAACAGAAACTTTAGCGCTCACGAGAACTGCTGTCGTTTTTATTTGAAGAGTGCTATTTAGTTAATTATTTTTGCATATGATTAATAGATAAATTACTCAGGTCCAGAAATTTATTTGAGAATTTTATGAGTTCCAGAAGTATACGTTTGATCCAGATTACTACAGACTGTTCTGTTTTTCACAGATTCTGTTTTTCGTGTGTTGTTTACTTATTTTGATGAATCTATGGCTAGTAAAATAGTTTATAAACCATAGAGAAGTTGGAATACAGTAGGTTTAACACCAATATAAATAAAGAATGAGTTTATTACAGTACCTTGAAGTGGTGATTTATTTTCTTATACTAATGGAGCTTACGAGTTTTCTGTTAAGTTTTGTGTTGTGAAGTTTTCAAGTTTTGGGTAAAGATTCGATGGACTATGGAATAAGGAGTGGAAAGAGCCTAAGCTTGGGGATTCCCAAGGCACCCCAAGGTAATATTAAAGGATAGCCAAGAGCCTAAGCTTGGGGATGCCCCGGAAGGCATCCCCTCTTTCGTCTTCATTCATCGGTAACTTTACTTGGAGCTATATTTTTATTCACCACATGATATGTGTTTTGCTTGGAGCGTCAATTTATTTTGTTAGGATTTGCTTGCTGTTATTTATAACAATGTTTTTCATCTTTTATTTCAATAAAAGTGGCATTGATAGCCTTTACTATGCCTATGTTACAAGTATACATGTTGCTGTTTGAAAACAAAAGGTTTACCGCTGTTGCAATAATTCCCTAGAAAAGTCAGAATGTGATAAAATGTCGAAACCTTTTGCATATTAAGCTCTGATAAATTTACTACAGTGGGAATTTTCTTTAATAATTTTTGGAGCTAGGGAAGTATGGATGTTGCAGCATTCTTTACACACTATCCTGTTTAGGCAGATTGCTGTTATGTTTGCATTGTTTGCATATGGTTGCTTCTTTAATGATTCTATTTGAGGATAGGAATATTAAATATGCAGAGGAATTTAGTATTCAATGTTGAATAATAATTTTAGGGATTTTCTACAGTAGAGTATGATAAGGTTTTGGCAATGGTTTATACTAACTTGTCTCACGAGTCCTTATTGAGTTTTGTGTGGATGAAGCTTTTGAGATTTAGGGAGACCGTCATATGAGAGGAATTAAGGAGACACAAAAGCTCAAGGTTGGGGATGCCCAAGGCATCCCAAGATAATATTTCAAGAAGTCTCAAGCATCTAAGCTTGGGGATGCCCCGGTTGGCATCCCACCTTTCTTCTTCAACAACTATCAGTTAGTTTTGGTTGATCCTAAGTTTTTGCTTCTTCACATGATGTTTGCCATTCTTAGAATGTAATTTTATTTTTCTTTGCTTGCTGTTTGAATAAAATACCAAGATCTGAAACTATTAAATGTTAGAGATTCTTCACATAGTTGCATAATTATTCGACTACTCATTGATCTTCACTTATATCTTTCGGAGTAGTTTGTCGTTTGCTCTAGTGCTTCACTTATACCTTTTAGAGCATGGTGGTAGTTTTATTTTGAAGAAATAGATGAACTCTCATGCTTCACTTATATTATTTTTAGAGTCTTAAATAGCATGGTAATTTTCTTAAAATCCTAATATGCTAGGTATTCAAGAATAATAAAATTCTCTTATGAGTGTGTTGAATACTATGAGAAGTTTGATACTTGATAATTGTTTTGAGATATGGAGATGGTGATATTAGAGTCATGCTAGTTGAGTAGTTGTGAATTTGAGAGATACTTGTGTTGAAGTTTGTGATTCCCGTAGCATGCACGTATGGTGAACCGTTGTGTGACGAAGTCGGAGCATGATTTATTTATTGATTGTCTTCCTTTTGAGTGGCGGTCGGGGACGAGCGATGGTATTTTCCTACCAATCTATCCCCCTAGGAGCATGCGCGTAATACTTTGCTTTGATAACTTCTAGATTTTTGCAATAAGTATATGAGTTCTTTATGACTAATGTTGAGTCCATGGATTATACGCACTCTCACCCTTCCACCATTGCTAGCCTCTCTAGTACCGCGCAACTTTCGCTGGTACCATAAACCCACCATATACCTTCCTCAAAACAGCCACCATACCTACCTATTATGGCATTTCCATAGCCATTCCGAGATATATTGCCATGCAACTTTCCACCATTCCGTTTATTATGACATGCTTCATCATTGTCATATTGCTTAGCATGATCATGTAGTTGACATCGTATTTGTGGCAAAGCCACCATTCATAATTCTTTCATACTTGTCACTCTTGATTCATTGCATATCCCGGTACACCGCCGGAGGCATCCATATAGAATCATACTTTGTTTTAGAATCGAGTTATAATCATTGAGTTGTAAATAAATAGAAGTGTGATGATCATCATTCAATAGAGCATTGTCCCCCCAAAAAAAGTCCAAATAAAAAAAAAGATAAAGGTCATAAAAAAAGGCCAAATAAAAAAAAGAAAATAAAAAGGGACAATGCTACTATCCTTTTACCACACTTGTGCTTCAAAGTAGCACCATGATCTTCATGATAGAGAGTCTCCTATGTTGTCACTTTCATATACTAGTGGGAATCTTTCATTATAGAACTTGGCTTGTATATTCCAATGATGGGCTTCCTCAAAATGCCCTAGGTCTTCGTGAGCAAGCGAGTTGGATGCACACCCACTAGTTTCTTTTGTTGAGCTTTCATATACTTATAGCTCTAGTGCATCCGTTGCATGGCAATCCCTACTCACTCACATTGATATCTATTGATGGGCATCTCCATAGCCCGTTGATACGCCTAGTCGATGTGAGACTATCTTCTCCCTTTTTGTCTTCTCCACAACCACAATTCTATTCCACCTATAGTGCTATGTCCATGGCTCATGCTCATGTATTGCGTGAAGATTGAAAAAGTTTGAGAACATCAAAAGTATGAAACAATTGCTTGGCTTGTCATCAGGGTTGTGCATGATTTAAATATGTTGTGTGGTGAAGATGGAGCATAGCCAGACTATATGATTTTGTAGGGATAACTTTCTTTGGCCATGTTATTTTGAAGAGACATAATTGCTTAGTTAGTATGCTTGAAGTATTATTATTTTTATGTCAATATGAACTTTTGTCTTGAATCTTTCGGATCTGAATATTCATATCACAAGTAAGAAGAATTACATTGAAATTATGCCAACTAGCATTCCACATCAAAAATTATCTTTTTTATCATTTACCTACTCGAGGACGAGCACGAATTAAGCTTGGGGATGCTTGATACGTCTCCAACGTATCTATAATTTTTTATTGCTCCATGCTATATTATCTACTGTTTTGGGCAATATTGGGCTTTATTATCCAATTTTCTATTACTTTTGGGACTAACCTATTAACCGGAGGCCCAGCCCAGATTTGATGTTTTATGCCTATTTCAGTATTTTGAACAAAAGGAATATCAGACGGAGTCGAAACGGAACGAAATCAACTGGAGAAGTTATTTTTGGAAGGAAACACACTTGATGGACTTGGACGCCACGTCAAGGAAGGAACGAGGTGCTCACGAGGGTGGGGGCGCCCCCCCTAGGGCGCGCCCCCTGTCTCGTGGGGCCCTCGTGGCTCCCCTGACGTACCTCCTACACCCATATATACCTACGTGACCTAAAACTTCCAGAACGCACAATAGATCGGGAGTTCCTCCGCCAAAAGCCTCGCCACCGAAAACCAATCTAGACCCGTTCCGGCACCCTGTCGGAGGGGGCAATCCTTCTCCGGTGGCCATCTTCATCATCCCGGTGCTCTCCATGACGAGGAGGGAGTAGTTCTCCCTCGGGGCTGAGGTATGTACCAGTAGCTATGTGTTTGATCTCTCTCTCGTGTTCTTGATTTGGTACGATCTTGATGTATCGCGAGCTTTGCTATTATAGTTGGATCTTATGTTTCTCCTCCCCCTCTTCTCTCTTGTAATGAATTGAGTTTCCCATTTGAAGTAATCTTATCGGATTGAGTCTTTAAAGACTTGAGAACACTTGATGTATGTCTTGCCGTGGATATCTGTGGTGACAATGGGATACCACGTGCCACTTGATGTATGTCTTGGTGATCAACTTGCGGGTTTCGTGACATTGGGAACCTATGCATAGGGGTTGGCACACGTTTTCATCGTGATTCTCCGGTAGAAACTTTGGGGCACTCTTTGAGGTACTTTGTGTTGGTTGAATAGATGAATCTGAGATTTTGTGATGCATATCGTATAATCATACCCACGGATACTTGAGGTGACATTGGAGTATCTAGGTGACATTAGGGTTTTGGTTGATTTGTGTCTTAAGGTGTTATTCTAGTACGAACTCTAGGGCTGTTTGTGACACTTATAGGAATATCCCAATGGATTGATTGGAAAGAATAACTTTGAGGTGGTTTCGTACCCTACCATAATCTCTTCGTTCGTTCTCCGCTATTGGTGACTTTGGAGTGACTCTTTGTTGCATGTTGAGGGATAGTTATGTGATCCAATTATGATATTATTATTGAGGGAACTTACACTAGCGAAAGTATGAACCCTAGGCCTTGTTTACCATCATTGCAATACCGTTTACGCTCACTTTTATCACTTGCTACCTTGCTGTTTTTATTATTTCAGATTACAAAAACTATTATCTACTATCCATATTGCACTTGTATCACCATCTCTTCACCGAACTAGTGCACCTATACAATTTACCATTGTATTGGGTGTGTTGGGGACACAAGAGACTCTTTGTTATTTGGTTGCAGGGTTTCTTGAGAGAGACCATCTTCATCCTACGCCTCCTACGGATTGATAAACCTTAGGTCATCCACTTGAGGGAAATTTGCTACTGTCCTACAAACCTGTGCACTTGCAGGCCCAACAACGTCTATAAGAAGAAGGTTGTGTGGTAGACATCAAGCTCTTTTCTGGCGCCGTTGCCGGGGAGGTGAGTGCTTAAAGGTATATCTTTAGATTTTGCAATCGAGTCTTTTAGTTTCTTGTTTTATCACTAGTTTAGTTTATAAAAGAAAACTATAAAAAATGGAATTGAGTTTGTCCCAAACCCTAACCTTTTTCTTGCTAGCCTCTCCGAATCTCGAAGACGAGATTCATTTTAAGGGTAGTAGGTTTGTAACATCCCAAAATTCTAAATTTTGGAATGTTATATAAATAGATAGATTGATTGTTTGTTTGATTGTTGTGTGATTGATTGATTTGAAAGTTAAATGAGAGGGAATAAAAGGACTTTCCCAAACTTTCACCTTTTTGCATTTTGATCTTCGTGAATTCAAATTCTTTTCAAATACAAAACCCTCGAGAGAAGATGATATGACTTCTTCCATTTCATTAAATGAAAAGGGGTTTTTGAAAAGATTTGAATTTTATTTAGAAATATTTCAAATTTAGAAATTTTAAGCAACTCAATGATTTTCATTAGAGAAGATAAAATGACTTCTTCAAAATATATGAAATACGAGTTGGAAGTTTAAAAGGATCAAATTTAAAGTCCGTTTGAAATTATTTTCAATTTGGAGTTATTTGGGTTTTATTCGAATTATTTTTCTCCAAAAATAAAATAAATGGAAAATAGGGTAAAATGATTCCCTACATCAGAAAATTGGAGACAAATAATTTTGAAATCATTTCGGTATTTCTAAAATGATTTTTATTGGGTTTTATTGTAGAAGTAGCACTGTCTGAATTATTTGAATTTTTGTGCATTTTATTGGCACTAGAGAAATGTTCATGTTGTACAAAATCTTTTTTTGAAATTTTTTATATATAATATGCCTATGTAAAAATTTATTTTATTATCGTTATCCAATTTTCTTTTTTTTGCTTCTATATAAAAAAATCTACGCGTGCGCCTGGAACTAATCACCGCCCACATGCGTAGCAGCTGGCCGGCCCATTTTTCTTTTGTTTTATTTTGTCTTTTTTATTTTATTTTTGTTAATGTTCAGTTTTTTTAACAAATTTCAGAAAAAATATACTTCGGAAAAAAATGCAGCCCGTGTGCCGGCCGAGGCCTTTAGGTGCGTTAGCCTTTTTCTTCTCTGTTTCGTATATTTTCGTCTACGTTTAGTTCTACATTGCCTAGCCTTTGACCCTTAAACCTCTTTTTCACCTATAAATGTAGACCCGTAGAGCCTTCAAAAATCATCAGATTCAGATTAAATCAATATTTTGGTTTGACTAGATTCATTTAAGAAAAATATTTTTCTCCTCTCCGGCACGACTTCTGAAAGTTGTCTCCTCTCTCGGAAGTTGTCTTTTCTCTACCTTATAAAGGTATCTTTATTAATTTTTTACACTTTAATAGTTTATTATTTCTAGACTAATACGATAGAATAATTAGATTATCAATTAGTCTATGTATTTATACATTAGACCTAGATTTTTTTTGCTGTAGCTATTTTTCTTCCATAAAACAGCTTGGCCCTGATTTTTCAAATAGCCATAACTTTGCACTCGTTTATCCAAATTAGATGAAACCAGCGCCTATAGCTTCGTCTTGTTTTCACCTATCTGGTAAACCTGTGACATCAACTTTTTGAATTTTTCAAATTTCAAATTTTGTTCAGATTCATATTCAAACTTTTTTTGAACATAACTTGAGTTTCGTAACTCCGATTTAGTTGATTCTTTTTGCAAATCGAAGCTCTTGACCTAAACTTTCTGATAAGGCCAAATTCACATAATTTTGGTACTATTAGAAATTGTTTTATGTTGCAAGAATTATTTGCTTGGTTTTGATGTTTTCCGAACCGTCTTCTTCGTTCTTCCCGATCTTCTGAGTGATTGCTTATGCGCGGTTACTATTGCTTGCTCACGATAGATTGAACGGAGTGTGACGAGTAGAGCTATCAAGAGTTATGAGTGCAAATCATCTTCAACAACAGTACAAGGCAAGTTCACACTTTGATCATATCCCTTTCATACCCAGTTTTTATGCATTAGTTTCACCCTCAAACATTGCATGGTTAGGATTTGATAACATGTGGGTATTGGGAAGTAGTTGATGAGGTAGGAACCTATTATCCTGCATTCAAACCTTGGGAGTTACTTCTATGTTATGCTTATACTGCTATGTTATGCTCGTAGACGTGGATTGGTTGAGTGTATTCATGACAGATGTGAGATTTATCATTAATGGTTAACTTAAGGTGGCTACTTTAATACACATCTGGGTGGATTGGATGGGGCACCTTGGAGCACCCAGTGGTTTGCCCGGGCACCTGGAGAACCCAGTGCTTGCCCAAGGGGATCCCGGAGGACCCGTGTGATCACCCTATGGATTGCCACCCAGACTCAAAGGGATCATAAGATTATTTCATGCTAGAAACTTCCGTGTGCAGCCACAAGCTATTATGAGCTCTAGCATAGTTGAGTAAGTTGCGTGAAGCTCTTGAAGAGGTGGATCAGCAGGTAGAGGGATGTAGGTTGGTATGGTCTGCCCGGAGTAAGGAGTTAATACTTCTAAAAGACTGTGTCTCGGTCATCCGTTTCTCAAACACCATGTAGTGCGAGAAATCCAACGGAGGAGATCGAGTCTTGTGGGGAAAATTGCACAAACCTCTACAGAGTGTATAAACTAATAATGGTTAGCCATGTCCCTGGTTATGGACATCTTAAGTATCTGGTTCTTGGATTATCATATTGATCTCATCATGTTACTTAAATAATGTGTTGGGTTATTGATGTTAATTTGGGATTGAGTTGGAGGAACCTTCTCAATATTTTCAACCAACTTCGTAGTTAAATAAATTATATTCCTTTGCAGTAGGGAAAAATTGGCTTTTCGCAAAAACTTTATAACCATAGAGATTTTCCACCAGCCAAATATGCATGTAGTGATAGTTATTATTCATCATTATCCTATGGTGTGAATTTGCCAGTACATTCAATGTACTGACCCTTTGTGGCTGCAACGTCTCATGTTGCAGGATTCTTATGACGAGTAAGTGATACGTTAGGGTTATGATTTCTACACTCAACTTTGCCATTGGTGTTGATGGGAATCCACAACCTGGTTGTTACTTCCGCTATTTTGGATTGAGGCAATAGTATTTATGTTACTTTATACATGTGATTTACCTCTGTTATAAATCCTCGAGTACTGTGTGTGTCAGCATACCGATCCAGGGATGACACTTAAGCATAGAGACTTGACCGTCTGAGGTTGGGTCGCCACACCGGCCCTCTCTATGGTGCGCCCTAGGGGAGTCCTACTCCCACCGGGAGTAGGATTCACCCTTCCATGTAGTAGGAGTAGGAGAGAAGGAAGGGGAGGAGAGGAGAAAGTAAAGGGGGGCCGGCCCTCCCAATTCGGATTGGGCTAGGGGGGCGCGCCTCCCACCTTTTCCTTCCCTCTTCTCCTTTCCACTAAGGCCCAATAAGGCCCATATACTCCCTGGGGGGTTCCGGTAACCTCCCGGTACTCCGGAAAATGCCCGAACTCATCCGGAACCATTCTGATGTCCAAACATAGGCTTCTAGTATATCGATCTTTATGTCTCGACCATTTCGGGACTCCTCGTCATGTCCGTGATCAAATCCGGGACTCCGAACTACCTTCGGTACATCAAAACACATAAACTCGCAATACCAACCGTCACCGAACGTTAAGCGTGCGGACCCTACAGGTTCGAGAACTATGTAGATATCACCAAGACATGTCTCCGGTCAATAACCAATAGCGGAACCTGGATGCTCATATTGGCTCCTACATATTCTATGAAGATCTTTATCGGTCAAACCGCATAACGGTATACGTTGTTCCCTTTGTCATCGGTATGTTACTTGCCCGAGATTCGATCGTCAGTATCCCAATACCTAGTTCAATCTCGTTACCGGCAAGTCTCTTTACTCGTTCTGTAATACTACATCCCGTAACTAACTCATTAGCTACATTGCTTGCAAGGCTTATAGTGATGTACATTACCGAGAGGGCCCAGAGATACCTCTCCGACAATCGGAGTGACAAATCCTAATATTGATCCATGCCAACTCAACAAACACCATCGGAGATCGACACTTGTAGAGCACCTTTGTGATCACCCAGTTACGTTGTGACGTTTGGTAGCACACAAAGTGTTTCTCCGGTATTCAGGAGTTGCATGATCTCATAGTCATAGGAACATGTATAGTTATGGAGAAAGCAATAGCAACAAACTAAACGACCATCATGCTAAGCTAACGGATGGGTCAAGTCAATCACATCATTCTCTAATGATGTGATCCCGTTAATCAAATGATAACTCGTGTCTATGGTTAGGAAACATAGCCATCATTGATTCAACGAGCTAGTCAAGTAGAGGCAAACTAGTGACACTTTGTTTGTCTATGTATTCACACATGTACTAAGTTTCCGGTTAATAAAATTCTAGCATGAATAATAAACATTTATCATGATATAAGGAAATATAAATAACAACTTTATTATTGCCTCTAGGGCATATTTCCTTCAGTCTCCCACTTGCACTAGAGTCAATAATCTAGATTACATTGTAATGATTCTAACACCCATGGAGTCTTGGTGTTGATCATGTTTTGCTCGTGAGAGAGGCTTAGTCAACGGGTCTACAACATTCAGATCCGTATGTATCTTGCAAATCTCTATATCTCCCTCCTTGACTTGATCGCGGATGGAATTGAAGTGTCTCTTGATGTGCTTGGTTCTCTTGTGAAATCTAGATTCCTTTGCCAAGGCAATTGCACCAGTATTGTCACAAAAGATTTTCATTGGACCCGATGCACTAGGTATGACACCTAGATCGGATATGAACTCCTTCATCCAGACTCCTTCATTTGCTGCTTCTGAAGCAGCTATGTATTCCGCTTCACACGTAGATCCCACCACGACGCTCTGCTTGGAACTGCACCAACTGACAGCTCCACCATTTAATAAAAACACGTATCCGGTTTGTGACTTAGAGTCATCCGGATCAGTGTCAAAGCTTGCATCGACATAACCGTTTACGATGAGCTCTTTGTCACCTCCATATACGAGAAACATATCCTTAGTCCTTTTCAGGTATTTCAGGATGTTCTTGACCGATGTCTAGTGATCCACTCATGGATTACTTTGGTACCTCCCTACTAAACTTTTAGCAAGGCACACATCAAGTCTGGTACACATCATTGCATACATGATAGAGCCTATGGCTGAAGCATATGGAACACCTTTCATTTTCTCTCTATCTTCTGCAGTGGTCGGGCATTGAGTCTGACTCAACTTCACACCTTGTAATACAGGCAAGAACCCTTTCTTTGCCTGATCCATTTTGAACTTCTTCAAAACTTTATCAAGGTATGTGCTTTGTGAAAGTCCAATCAAGCATCTTGATCTATCTCTATAGATCTTGATGCCCAATATATAAGCAGCTTCACCGAGGTATTTCATTGAAAAATTCGTATTCAAGTATCCTTTTATGCTATTCAGAAATTCAGTATCATTTCTCGATCAAGAATATGTCATCTACATATAATATCAGAAATGCTACGGAGCTCCCACTCACTTTCCTGTAAATACAGGCTTCTCCAAAGGTCTGTATAAAACCATATGCTTTGATCACACTATCAAAGCGTATATTCCAACTCCGAGAGGCTTGCACCAGTCCATAAATGGATCGCTGGAGCTCGCACACTTTGTTAGCACCTTTTGGATTGAAAAAACCTTTTGGTTGCATCATATACAACTCTTCTTTAAGGTATCCATTAAGGAATGCAGTTTTGACATCCATTTGACAAATTTCATAATCATAAAATGCGGCAATTGCTAACATGATTCGGATGGACTTAAGCATCGCTGCGGGTGAGAAGGTCTCATCATAGTCAACTCCTTGAACTTGTCGAAAACCTTTCACAACAAGTCGAGCTTTGTAGACAGTAACATTACTGTCGGCGTCAGTCTTCTGCTTGAAGATCCATTTATTCTCTATGGCCTACTAATCATCCGGCAAGTCAACCAAATTCCACACTTTGTTCTCATACATGAATCCCATCTCAGATTTCATGGCTTCAAGCCATTTTGCGAAATCTAGGCTCATCATCGCTTCCTCGTAGTTTGTAGGTTCGTCATGGTCAAGTAACATGACTTCCAGAACAGGATTACTGTACCACTCTGGTGTGGATCTTATTTTGGTTGACCTATGAAGCTCGGTAGTAACTTGATCAGAAGTTTCATGATCATCATCATTAGCTTCCTCACTTACTGGTGTAGGAATCACTGGAACTGATTTCAGTGATGAACTACTTTCCAATAAGGGAGAATGTACAATTACCTCATCAAGTTATACTTTCCTCCCACTCACTTCTTTCGAGAGAAACTCCTTCTCTAGAAAGGATCCATTCTTAGCAACGAATAACTTGCCTTAGGATCTGTGATAGAAGGTGTACCCAACAGTCTCCTTTGGGTATCCTATGAAGACACATTTCTCCGATTTGGGTTCGAGCTTATCATGTTGAAGCTTTTTCACATAAGCATCGCAGCCCCAAACTTTAAGAAACGACAACTTGGGTTTCTTGCCAAACCACAGTTCATAAGGTGTCGTCTCGACGGATTTAGATGGTGCCCTATTTAACGTGAATGCTGCTATCTCTAAAGCGTAACCCCAAAATGATAGTGGTAAATCAGTGAGAGACATCATAGATCGCACTCTATATCTAGTAAAGTACGATTACGACGTTCGAACACACCATTACACTGTGGTGTTCCAGGTGGCGTGAGCTACGAAACTATTCCGCATTGTTTCAAATGAAGTCCAAACTCATAACTCAAATATTCGCCTCCATGATCAGATCGTAGAACTTGATTTTCTTCTTACGATGATTTTCCACTTCACTCTGAAATTCTTTGAGCTTTTCAAATGTTTCAGACTTATGTTTCATTAAGTAGATATACCCATATCTGCTCAAATCATCTGTGAAGGTGAGAAAATAACGATATCCCCCGCGAGCTTCAATGTTCATTGGACCACATACATCAGTATGAATGATTTCCAGTAACTCTGTTGCTCGCTCCATTGTTCTGGAGAATGGAGTTTTAGTCATCTTGCCCATGAGGCATGGTTCGCAAGTACCAAGTGATTCCAGAAGTCCATCAGAATGGAGTTTCTTCATGCGCTTTACAACAATATGACCTAAACGATAGTGCCACAAATAAGTTGCACTATCATTATCAACTCTGCATCTTTTGGCTTCAATACTATGAACATGTGTATCACTACTATCAAGATTTAGTAAAAATAGACCACTCATCAGGGGTGCATGTGTTGGGGACCGTTGCAGAAATTAAAAAATTTCCTACGTGTCACCAAGATCAATCCAGGAGATGCTAGCAATGAGAGAGAGGGAGTGCATCTTCATACCCTTGAAAATTGCTAAACGGAAGCGTTACAAGAACACGGATGAAGGAGTCGTACTCGCAACGATTCAGATAGCGGTTGGTTCCGATCTAAGCGCCGAACAACGGCGCCTCCACGTTCAACACACGTACAGCCCGGGGATGTCTCCTCCTTCTTGATCCAGCAAGGGGAGAGGAGAAGTTGAGGAAGAGCTCCGGCAGCACTACGGCGTGGTGGTGGAGCTTGCGGTTCTCCAGCAGGGCTTCGCCAAGCACTACTACGAAGGAGGAGCTGTTGGGAAGGGAGAGGGTTGCGCCAGGGGAAGGGTGCGACAGCCCTCCCACCTCCCCTCTATTTATAGGGGGAAGGGAGAGGGGGGGCGGCCAAGGGGGTTGGCTTGCCCCCCAAGCCAAGGGGGGCGCCCCCTTTAGGGTTTCCCCCAAACCCTAGGCGCATGGGCCCTAAGGGGGTTTGGCGCCCAGCCCACTTAGGGGCTGGTTCCCCTCCATATTCAGCACATAGGGCCCTCCGGGGCAGGTGGACCCTCCCGGTGGACCCCTGGAACCCCTTCAGTGGTCCCGATACAATACCGATAAACCCCCGAACACTTCCGGCAACCAAATAAGGACTTCCCATATATAAATCTTTGTCTCCGGAACTCCTCGTGACGTCCGGGATCTCATCCGGGACTCTGAACAACATTCGGTAACCACATACTAATTCCCATAACAACTCTAGCGTCACCGAACCTTAAGTGTGTAGACCCTACGGGTTCGGGGACCATGTAGACATGACCGAGACATCTCTCCGACCAATAACCAACACCGGGATCTAGATACCCATGTTGGCTCCCACATGTTCCACAATGATCCCATCGGATGAACCACGATGTCGAGGATTCAATCAATCCCGTATTCAATTCCCTTTGTCAATCGGTACGTTACTTGCCCGAGATTCGATCGTCGGTATCCCAATACCTCGTTCAATCTCGTTACCGGCAAGTCACTATACTCGTTCCGTAATGCATGATCCCATGACTAACTACTTAGACACATTGAGCTCATTATGATGATGCATTACCAAGTGGGCCCAGAGATACCTCTCCGTCATACGGAGTGACAAATCCCAGTCTCGATTCGTGTCAACCCAACAGACACTTTCAGAAATACCAGTAGTGCACCTTTATAGCCACCCAGTTACGTTGTGATGTTTGGCACACCCAAAGCATTCCTACAATATCCGGGAGTTGCACAATCTCATGGTCTAAGGAAAAGATACTTGACATTAGAAAAGCTTTAGCAGACGAACTACACGATCTTGTGCTATGCTTAGGATTGGGTCTTGTCCATCACATCATTCTCCTAATGATGTGATCCCGTTATCAACGACAACTAATGTCCATGGTCAGGAAACCGTAACCATCCATTGATCAACGAGCTAGTCAACTAGAGGCTCACTAGGGACATATTACGGTCTATGTATTCACACATGTATTACGGTTTCCGGTTAATACAATTATAGCATGAACAATAGACAATTATCATGAACAAGGAAATATAATAATAACCATTTTATTATTGCCTCTAGGGCATATTTCCGATAGTATCCCACTTGCACTAGAGTCAATAATCTAGTTACATTGTGATGAATCGAACACCCATAAAGTTTTGGTGTTGATCATGTTTTTCTCGTGGAAGAGGTTTAGTCAATGGATCTGCGACATTCAAGTCCGTATGCACTTTACAAATATCTATGTCTCCATTTTGAACATTTTCACGAATGGAGTTGAAGCGACGCTTGATATGCTTGGTCTTCTTGTGAAACCTGGGCTCCTTGGCAAGGGCATTAGCTCTAGTGTTGTCATAGAAGAGAGTCATCGGGCCCGACGCATTGGGAATAACTCCTAGGTCGGCAATGAACTCCTTCATCCAGATTGCTTCATGTGCTGCCTCCGAGGCTGCCATGTACTCCACTTCACATGGATATCCCGCCATGACGCTTTTCTTGCAACTGCACCAGCTGACTGCCCCACCATTCAAAATATACACGTATTCGGTTTGTGACTTGGAGTCATCCAGATCTGTGTCGAAGCTAGCATCGACGTAACCCTTTATGACAAGCTATTCGTCACCTCCATAAACAAGAAACATATCCTTAGTCCTTTTCAGGTACTTCAGGATATTCTTGACTGATGTCTAGTGTTCCATGCCGAGGTTACTTTGGTACCTTCCTACCAAACTTATGGCAAGGTTCACATCAGGTCTGGTACACAGCATGGCATACATAATAGATCCTATGGCCGAGGCATAGGGGATGACACTCATCTTTTCTCTATCTTCTGTTGAGGTCAGGCATTGAGCCGTGCTCAATCTCACACCTTATAATACAGGCAAGAACCCCTTCTTGGACTGATCCATATTGAACTTCTTCAATATCTTGTCAAGGTATGTGCTTTGCGAAAGACCAATGAGGCGTCTCGATCTATCTCTATAGATCTTATGCCTAATACTTAAGCAGCTTCTCCAAGGTCCTTCATTGAAAAAAAGACTTATTCAAGTAGGCCTTTATGCTTTCCAAGAATTCTATATCATTTCCCATCAATAGTATGGCATCCACATATAATATGAGAAATGCTACAGAGCTCCCACTCACTTTCTTGTAAACACAGGCTTCTCCGTAAGTTTGTGTAAACCCAAAAGCTTTGATCATCTCATCAAAGCGAATGTTCCAACTCCGAGATGCTTGCACCAGCCCATAGATTGAGCGCTGGAGCTTGCATACCTTGTCAGCATTCTTAGGATCGACAATACCTACCGGCTGCATCATATACAATTCTTCCTTAAGGAAACCATTAAGGAATGTCGTTTTGATGTCCATCTGCCATATCTCATAATCATAGAATGCGGCAATTGCTAACATGATTCGGACGGACTTCAGCTTCGCTATGGGTGAGAAGGTCTCATCGTAGTCAACCCCTTGAACTTTTCGGTAACCCTTAGCGACAAGCCGAGCATTATAGATGGTCACATTACCATCCGTGGCTGTCCTCTTCTTAAAGATCCATTTATTCTCTATGGCTTGCCGATCATCGGGAAAGTCTATCAAAGTCCATACTTCGTTTTCATACATGGATCCTATCTCGGATTTCATGGCTTCGAGCCATTTATTGGAATCTGGGCCCGCCATCGCTTCTTCATAGTTTGAAGGTTCACCATTGTCTAACAACATGATTTCCAGGACAGGGTTGCCGTACCACTCTGGTGCGGAACGTGTCCTTGTGGACCTACGAAGTTCAGTAGCAACTTGATCCGAAGTTTCATGATCATCATCATTAACTTCCTCTCTAGTCAGTGCAGGCACCACAGAAACATCTTTATGGGCTGCGCTACTCTCCGATTCAAGAGGCAATACCTCATCAAGTTCTACTTTCCTCCCACTCACTTCTTTCGAGAGAAACTCTTTCTCTAGAAAGGATCCATTCTTGGCAACAAAGATCTTGCCTTTGGATCTGAGGTAGAAGGTATACCCAATAGTTTCCTTAGGGTATCCTATGAAGACGCATTTTTCCGACTTGGGTTCGAGCTTTTCAGGTTGAAGTTTCTTGAAATAAGCATCGAAGCCCCAAACCTTAAGAAACAACAACTTAGGTTTCTTGCCAAACCATAGTTCATACAGTGTCGTCTCCATGGACTTAGATGGTGCCCTATTTAAAGTGAATGTAATTGTCTCTAATGCATAACCCCAAATGATAGCGGTAGATCGGTAAGAGACATCATAGATCGCACCATATCCAATAGGGTGCGATTACGACGTTCAGACACACCATTACGCTATGGTGTTCCAGGCGGCGTGAGTTGTGAAACAATTCCACATTTCTTGAAGTGCATGCCAAATTCGTGACTCAAATATTCTCCCCCACGATCTGATCATAAGAACTTTATTTCCCTGTCACGTTGATTCTCTACCTCACTCTGAAATTCCTTGAACTTTTCAAAGGTCTCAGACTTGTGTTTCATTAAGTAGACATACCCATATCTACTTAAGTCATCAGTGAGGGTGAGAACATAACGATAGCCACCGCGAGCCTCAACGCTCATTGGACTGCACACATCAGTATGTATGATTTCCAATAAGTTGGTTGCTCGCTCCATTGTTCCGGAGAACGGAGTCTTGGTCATTTTGCCCATGAGGCATGGTTCGCACGTGTCAAATGATTCATAATCAAGAGACTCCAAAAGTCCATCTGCATGGAGTTTCTTCATGCGTTTGACACCAATGTGACCAAGGCGGTAGTGCCACGAGTATGTGGGACTATCATTATCAACCTTACATATTTTGGCATTCACACTATGAATATGTGTAACATCACGTTTGAGATTCAATAAGAATAAACCATTGACCAGCGGCGCATGACCATAAAACATATCTCTCATATAAATAGAACAACATTATTCTCAGATTTAAATGAGTAGCCATCTCGTATTAAACGAGATCCTGATACAATGTTCATGCTCAAAGCTGGCACTAAATAACAATTATTGAGGTTTAAAACTAATCCCGTAGGTAAATGTAGAGGTAGCGTGCCGACGACGATCACATCGACCTTGGAACCATTCCCAACGCGCATCGTCACCTCATCCTTCGCTAGTCTCCGCTTATTCTGTAGCTCCTGTTTTGAGTTACAAATATGAGCAACCGCACCGGTATCAAATACCCAGGAGCTACTACGAGTGCTGGTAAGGTACACATCAATAACATGTATATCATATATACCTTTGGTATTGCCGGCCTTCTTATCCGCTAAGTACTTGGGGCAGTTCCGCTTCCAGTGACCGCTTCCCTTGCAATAAAAGCACTCAGTCTAAGGCTTGAGTCCATTCTTTGGCTTCTTCCCAGCAACTAGCTTACCGGGCGCGGCAACTCCCTTGCCGTCCTTCTTGAAGTTCTTCTTACCCTTGCCTTTCTTGAAACTAGTGGTTTTATTGACCATCAACACTTGATGTTCCTTTTTGATCTCCACCTCCGCTGATTTCAGCATTGAATATACCTCAGGAATGGTTTTCTCAATCCCCTGCATATTGAAATTCATCACAAAGCTCTTGTAGCTAGGTGGGAGTGACTGAAGGATTCTGTCAACGACCGCGTCATCCGGGAGATTAACTCCCAGCTGAGACAAGCGGTTGTGCAACCCAAACATTTTGAGTATGTGCTCGCTGACAGAACTATTCTCCTCCATTTTACAATTGTAGAACTTGTCGGAGACTTCATATCTCTCTACTCGGGCATGAGCTTGGAAAACCATTTTCAGCTCTTGGAACATCTCATATGCTCCGTGCTTCTCAAAACGCTTTTGGAGCCCTGGTTCTTAGCTGTAAAGCATGCCGCACTGAACCAGGGAGTAATCATCACTACGTGACTGCCAGGCGTTCATAACGTCTTGAGTTGCTGGGAAAATGGGCGCTTCACCTAGCGGTGCTTCAAGGACATATGTTTTATTGGCAGCTATGAGGATGATCCTCAAGTTACGGACCCAGTCCGTATAGTTGCTACCATCGTCTTTCAGCTTGGTTTTTGATACGTCTCCAACGTATCTATAATTTTTGATTGCTCCATGCTATATTATCTTCTATTTTGGACATTATTGGGCTTTATTATCCACTTTTATATTATTGTTGGGACTAACCTATTAACTGGAGGCCCAGCCCAGAATTGCTATTTTTGCCTATTTTAGAGTTTCGCGGAAAAAGAAAATCAAACGGAGTCCAAACGGAATGAAACCTTCGGGAACGTGATTTTCGGAATGAACATGATCCAGGAGACTTGGACCCTACGTCAAGCAACCAACAGGGAAGCCACGAGGTTGGGGCGCGTAAGGATGGAAATTTTACCCATGGACATGGATATCCATGGATACCCGACCCGAATGGATAGGGTTTGGATATGCTTTTGTGTCCATGGGTGGCGCCCAAACCCGACCCGATTACTCATGGATAGGGCATGGATATAATCTTGTATCCGTGGGTATACCCAAACCCGACCCGATAGTATGACTTAATGGGCAAAAATTTGCTATCCCTACCACACAGTCACATGTCCCACTGCAATTTTACACTTTGTTATCTAAAACATGTAAAAGAAATCACACAATCCCCATCATAACTTTTATTATTTGACATTCAATTCCCACCATAACATACTCCAAGGCCCCTTCCCTTAATTTTTATCTCCTTGCTAAATGACTTGTCATTCCCATCTGTTAGAAAAATACTAAATGATCTTAGGTTGTAAGTGGACGTTGATGTACCATAAGTTGATGTTTACCATAAGTGAAGCCTAGCCTGCCACTAGGTGAAGAATGAAAGAGCTTATGTTAACATTGTGTTATGTCTCATTTATATGTCTCGAGAGGACCCAATGGATATCCAATGGGTATGGATATCCATCGGGTTTGGACATGGACACAATTTTTTGCCCGTGGATATTTTCATGGGCGGGCAAAAATTGTCTTCATGGATATGGATATGGATTTGATATTGTTCAACCCGATCCAAACCCGACCCATTGCCATCCTTAGCATATGGACCCCCCCAGGCGTGCCCTCACACCCTTGTGGGCCCATGTTGCTCCACCGACATACTCCTTCCTCCTATATATACCTACATACCCCCAAACGATCAAATACGGAGCCAAAACCCTAATTCCACCACTGTAACTTTCTGTATCCACGAGATCCCATCTTGAGGCTTGTTCCGGAGCTCCGTCGAAGGGGCATCGATCACGGAGGGCTTCTACATCAACACCATAGCCTCTCCGATGAAGTGTGAGTAGTTTACCTCAGACCTTCGGGTCCATAGTTATTAGCTAGATGGCTTCTTCTCTCTTTTTGGATCTCAATACAAAGTTCTCCCCCTCTCTTGTGGAGATCTATTCGATGTAATCTTCTTTTGTGGTGTGTTTGTTCAGACCGATGAATTGTGGGTTTATGATCAAGTTTATCTATGAAAAATATTTGAATCTTCTCTGAATTCTTTTATGTATGATTGGTTATCTTTGCAAGTCTCTTCGAATTATCAGTTTGGTTTGGCCTACTAGATTGATCTTTCTTGCAATGGGAGAAGTGCTTAGCTTTGGGTTCAATCTTGCGGTGTCCTTTCCCAGTGACAGTAGGGCAGCAAGGCACGTATTGTATTGTTGCCATCGAGTATAACAAGATGGTTTTTTTTATCATATTGCATGAATTTATCCCTCTACATCATGTCATCTTGCTTAAGGCGTAACTCTGTTCTTATGAACTTAATACTCTAGATGCATGCTCGATATCGGTCGATGTGTGGAGTAATAGTAGTAGATGCAGGCAGGAGTCGGTCTACTTGTCTCAGAAGTGATGCCTATATACATGATCATACCTAGATATTCTCATAACTATGCTCAATTCTGTCAATTGCTCAACAGTAATTTGTTCACCCACCGTAAAATACCTATGCTCTCGAGAGAAGCTACTAGTGAAACCTATGGCCCCCGGGTCTATCTTCCATCATATTAATCATCCAACACTTAGTTATTTTCATTGCCTTTTATTTTACTTTGCATCTTTACCATAAAAATACCAAAAATATTATCTTATCATATCTATCAGATCTCACTCTCGTAAGTGACCGTGTAGGGATTGACAACCCCTTATCACGTTGGTTGCGAGGATTTATTTGTGTTGTGTAGGTGCGAGGGACTCGCGCGTAGCCTCCTACTGTATTGATACCTTGGTTCTCAAAAACTGAGGGAAATACTTACGCTACTTTGTTGCATCACCCTTTCCTCTTCAAGGGAAAACCAACGCAAGTGCTCAAGAGGTAGCAGTTTTCTCTAGGAACACGTTGAAGTTGAGAGCAACAGTAGCGTGGGTCATTTGATCTACAAGACATATTGCAAAGATTTTAGACTATGTTCATGATAATTAAGTTCATCTAATAAAATTATTTAATGAACTCCCACTCAGACAGACATCGCTCTAGTCATCTAAGTGATACATGATCCGAATCGACTAGGCCATGTCCGATCATCACGTGAGACGGACTAGTCATCAACGGTGAACATCTCCATGTTGATCGTATCTACTATACGACTCATGTTCGACCTTTCGGTCTCTCGTGTTCCGAGGCCATGTCTGTACATGCTAGGCTCGTCAATTCAACCTAAGTGTTTTGCATGTGTAAATCTGGCTTACACCCGTTGTATTCGAACGTTAGAATCTATCACGCCCGATCATCACGTGGTGCTTCGAAACAATGAACCTTCGCAACAGTGCATAGTTAGGGGGAACACTTTCTTGAAATTTTAGCGAGGGATCATCTTATTTATGCTACCATCGTTCTAAGCAAATAAGATGTAAAAACATGATAAACATCACATGCAATCAAATAGTGACATGATATGGCCAATATCATTTTGCTCCTTTTGATCTCCATCTTCGGGGCGCCATGATCATCATCGTCACCGGCATGACACCATGATCTCCATCATCATGATCTCCATCATCATGTCTTCATGAAGTTGTCTCGCCAACTGTTACTTATACTACTATGGCTAACATATAGCAATAAAGTAAAGTAATTAAATGGCGTTATCATTGACACGCGGGTCATACAATAAATTAAGACAACTCCTATGGCTCCTGCCGGTTGTCATACTCATCGACATGCAAGTCGTGATTCCTATTACAAGAACATGATCAATCTCATACATCACATATATCATTCATCACATCCTTTTGGCCATATCACATCACACGGCATATGCTGCAAGAACAAGTTAGACGTCCTCTAATTGTTGTTGCAAGTTTTTACGTGGCTGCTATAGGTTTCTAGCAAGAACGTTTCTTACCTACGCCAAAACCACAACGTGATATGCCAATTTCTACTTACCCTTCATAAGGACCCTTTTCATTGAATCCGATCCGACTAAAGTGGGAGAGACAGACACCCGCTAGCCACCTTATGCATCAAGTACATGTCTCAGTCGGTGGAACCTGTCTCATGTAAGTGTACGTGTAAGGTCGGTCTGGGCCGCATCATCCCACAATGTCGCCGAATCAAGATAAGACTAGTAATGGTAAGCAAATTTAACAAATCATCGCCCACAACTACTTGTGTTCTACTCGTGCATAGAATCTACGCATAAACCTGGCTCTAATACCACTGTTGGGGATCGTTGCAGAAATTAAAAAATTTCCTACGTGTCATCAAGATCAATCTAGGAGATGCTAGCAACGAGAGAGAGGAGTGCATCCTCATACCCTTGAAGATCGCTAAACGGAAGCATTACAAGAACGCGGATGAAGGAGTCGTACTCGCAGCGATTCAGATAGCGGTTGATTCCGATCTAAGCGTCGAACAACGGCACCTCCGTGTTCAACACACGTACAGCCCGGGGACGTCTCCTCCTTCTTTATCCAACAAGGGGAGATGAGAAGTTGAGGAAGAGCTCCGGCAGCACTACGGCGTGGTGGTGGAGCTTGCGGTTCTCCGGCAGGGCTTCGCCAAGCACTACTACGAAGGAGGAGGTGTTGGGGAGGGAGAGGGTTGCACCAGGGGAAGGGTGCGGCAGCCCTCCCATCTCCCCTCTATTTATAGGGGCAAGGGAGAGGGGGCCGGCCCCCTCCAGATGGATCTAGAGGGGGCGGCGGCCAAGGGGGGTGCCTTGCCCCCCAAGCCAAGGGGGCGCCCCCTTTAGGATTTCCCCCAAACCCTAGGTGCATGGGCCCTAGGGGGGTTTGGCGCCCAGCCCACTTAGGAGCTGGTTCCCCTCCATATTCAGCCCATAGGGCCCTCCGGGGCAGGTGGACCCTCCCGGTGGACCCCCGGAACCCCTTCGGTGGTCCCGGTACAATATCGATAAACCCCTGAACACTTCCGGCGACCAAATAAGGACTTCCCATATATAAATCTTTATCTCCGGAACTCCTCGTGACATCCGGGATCTCATCCGGGACTCCGAACAACATTCGGTAACCACATACTAATTCCCATAACAACTCTAGCATCACCGAACCTTAAGTGTGTAGACCCTACGGGTTCGGAGACCATGTAGACATGACCGAGACATCTCTCCGGCCAATAACCAACAGCGGGATCTAGATACCCATGTTGGCTCCCACATGTTCCATAATGATCCCATCGGATGAACCACGATGTCTAGTGTCGGTGTCAAAACCGGCGGATCTCGGGTAGGGGGTCCCGAACTGTGCGTCTAGGCCGGATGGTAACAGGAGGCAAGGGACACGAAGTTTTACCCAGGTTCGGGCCCTCTTGATGGAGGTAAAACCCTACGTCCTGCTTGATTAATATTGATGATATGGGTGTTACAAGAGTAGATCTACCACGAGATCAGAGAGGCTAAACCCTAGAAGCTAGCCTATGGTATGATTGTATGTTGTGATTGTTGTCCTACGGACTAAAACCCTTCGGTTTATATAGACACCGGAGAGGGTTAGGGTTACACAAGGTCGGTTACAAAGGAGGAGATATCCATATACATATTGCCTAGCTTGCCTTCCACGCCAAGTAGAGTCCCATCCGGACACGAGACGAAGTCTTCAATCTTGTATCTTCATAGTCTAACAGTCCGGCCAATGGAGATAGTCTAGCTGTGCGGAGACCCCCTAATCCAGGACTCCCTCAGTAGCCCCTGAACCAGGCTTCAATGACGATTAGTCCGGTGCGCAGTTGTCTTCGGCATTGCAAGGCGGGTTCCTTCTCCGAATACATCACAGAAGAATTTGAATACGAGGATAGTGTCCGACCCTGCAAAATAAGTTCCACATTCCACCGTAGAGAGAATAATGTTTTCGCAGATCTAATTCGCTAGCTTGTTTTGGCAACACGACGTTACGTCATGGCCCGGTGATTATTCGAACCGTTTCTTTTAACCAGCCCCGCACATAACGCGAGGCAGTTTTTCGACACATCTTGTCAAAGCAGAGATCGTGTCCCCTTATTACGGGATTCTCATCAATACGGGCGTGGGTAACCCAACCGCGCCATCAATTACGGCGCTTGGGGGATAAGCGAGTTTTACCAGGCAAGTGGGGACGCTTAGTTTTGTCCGCCCATATAAAGGGATAAGGATTTACCTTTCTATCCATGCCTTCTTCCTCCTCTGCTCATCCGCTCCCGCACACTCGAGCTCTAGCGCCCAAGTCCTCACTTCCATCTCAACCTTCTCCAACCATGTCCGGAGCGGGAGGCAAGTGGATGGTCTCCTCCATCACGGAGGGAGACGTCAAGAAACTGAGGAGAGCCGGATACCTGCCCGACGACATCGCGCACCGGCTCCCAGATGAGGGGCAACTCATCCCCACCCCCAGGCCCCATGAGAGGGTTGTATTCCTCACCCATTTCTTCCGCGGACTGGGATTCCCTCTCCATCCCTTTGTCCGGGGGCTCATGTTCTATTACGGTCTGGATTTCCACGATCTGGCCCCGAACTTTATCCTCAACATCTCAGCGTTTATCGTCGTGTGCGAGGCCTTTCTCCGTGTCAAGCCCCACTTCGGCCTATGGCTGAAGACCTTCAACGTCAAGCTGAAGGTGGTGGGCGGCCACCAGGCGGAGTGCGGAGGCGCCATGGTGGGCAAGATGCCCAACATAACATGGCTTGAGGGCTCCTTTGTGGAAACCATAAAGGGGTGGCAATCGGGGTGGTTCTATATCACCGAGTCGCGCGACCCCGCATGGGTAGCGGCCCCCGAGTTCCGATCTGGCACCCCCATGCGGCTCACCTCCTGGAAGGAGAAGGGCCTGTCCTGGGGTAATTCAAAAGAGATGACTGGACTCCAGTCATGTATTCAAAACATGCTGGACAAGAAGCTCAAGCTCGTCAACATAGTCCAGGTTATGCTCATCCGCCGGATACTCCCGTGCCAACAACGGGAGTTCACCTTGTGGGAGTTCAATTCGACGCAGCACCGAACTCTGAACAGGCTCTTCGACACGACTCATGAAGATGCCTGGAGGGTGCTGTTCAAGAGCGTCGAGGTCCCTCCCCCCATTACTGAGGATTGCGGATTCAGCGCGAAGCGCCAAGCCAACACGGTAAGTTGTTTTACCTTTCACAGGATACTTATTTTTATATAGATTGACTCTATGCGGGATCTAAACTCCCGTGCCGTTAACAGGACTGGCAGAAGATGGCCGGAAAAATCGACTGTCCGGCTCCCTTTCTCGAAGGCCCTGCAGACGCCCTTCTGGCAAAGATGTTGACTCCGGCCCCTTATAAGGTGCCGGAGAATACCAAGAAAGCCAAGGGAGCTCGAAAGAGTTCCCGATGCCAGGCGTCGTCGGACTCACCGTCCGATGACTCTGCGGCGCACTCTTCCCCCGAAGACGAGGAAGAGGAAGAAGAGGCTCCCCCACTGACTGGGGGAGACAAGAAAAGGAAGGCCGCCCCAACTGGGGAGGCCGGAGGGTCCAAGAAGGGAAGGACTCTCCTTCCGGACAGCTCCACCGCTGCCGACGAAAGTGAAGACGAGTGGTTGCCCAGGGCCAAGCCCCCGGGGAGATCGTAAGTATTCGGATACCAAAGTAACCCATAGGATTCCTTTGTCGCATTGCTTTCCCTAATTGTCGAACATAATTACGCAGGCCGCCATGAGCTAATATCGAGGTATCATCGGACGGCTCCCTGGGTTCGTCGGACATGGATAGCGATCCAGTCCCGACTGCCACCTCCCCTCATCCTGCCGACGATGCCGAGGTGTTGTCTCAAGAGGCACCGGATCGAGGGGAGACAGTCCCGGAGGCGCCTCAAGGCAACCTTCCGGACTCCGGGAGCAGAGGGGACGGGGCCCCCGAGAGCTCCGAGTTCGGCCCTCAGCCGAACACCGCGCCGGAACCTCCAGCGGTTCCGGGCTCAGGCAGGCTGTTTCCTTCTAAGAGGGGTGAGACACCTGTGCCTGTGACCTCTATCCATCCAGAGGCGCCGGGCAATATGTTGGAAGCACTTCGCAGCGCTTCCATCGAGGAGGAGCACCGCACTATCATGAGTGCGGTGATCCAGAAGGTTCAGTCCGCCAAGAGCGGATTGACTAAAGCCTGTACTAGCCTTCTAACAGGCTTCAGGGTAAGTGTTTTAAAATGTAGTAGAAGTATTACGGCATAGACAGTAGCCCCTGATGCTTTGTTCGGTGTTCGCAAAGAAAAGCCGAACAGAGGATCAAATAATATCGCAGGAGTCTAATATAAGTATGTCAATATTCATATGCAGGCTTCTTTGCTGGCGTCCGCCGCACTAACTGCGGAGGTCGCCGTACTGAAGCAGAACCTCGATGGGTCCAAGAAAGAGCTCAGCCTTGTCGAGAGGCAGCTCGAGGAGAACGAGGGTAAGTAATACCCCGTCTATAGATATATGTATATATAAGAAAGGACGCGATTGCAGAATGACATGATCATTTTATGTTTTGACAGGGGCCACGACCGAGGTGGCGACCCTGAAGCAAGCGCTGACCAAGGCCGAAGAGACAGCGGCCAAGGAGTGCACCGAGTGAGAGAGGCACGAGGCTCGGGTGGGCGAGGTGCAGCAAGAGCTCCAGGCTCTCGTGACGAAGCACGAGGCGTTGGAGCTTGACTTGAAGACGCGAGAGTCTGAGCTTGCCGCGGCCCGTGAGAGCGCGAAGAGTGCCAAGGCCGAGGCCCAGAAGGCCCTTCAGGAGATCGACGCGATGAAGAAGATAGCGGCGGGGAAGGCTTTCTATATGCAAAGCAAGCATGTGAAAGTAAATTATCGATTACTTACCCGGATCCGAAGCTCTTCAGGAGCATTCGCAGATTTGCCCCGCAGTGTGTCCGATGCCGCACAATTTTACCAGGCCAAGGACGGGAGCTCGACGGAGAAGCTGTTTTGGTCTCAGTATGCCGAGGCCGAACATCCGGTGCCAATGAGCGACTAGCTGAAGCAGATGGTCGAGCTACATAAGGCGGCCGATCAGGCCATGAAGGGCTTGATAGTCCAGTTGTGGCCTGGCGATGCCCTTCCGAACAGCTTCTTCGGCTTGGTGGGGCGGCTTGTAGATGTCTGCCCACGGCTGGAGGTCATCAAGCGATCCGTTTGCATTTAAGGTGCATGTCGGGCCTTCGCCCGAAAAACGCAGTGGGTCAAGCTAGACGCCGTGAAGCTGATCAAGGAGGGGCCGCCGGAGGGCAAGGAGCACCACCACCCCGAGATGTACTACGAGGGTGTTCTGCCGGGCGCCCGTCTTATCGCGGATGAGTGTTCGCAAAATGTAATATTTGAATGAGACTTGCTCGTTTTGTCATGTATGTATGAAAACTTGTATCGTATTCGCTATGCAACGCTTGTGTGAATTTAAAATATTACCTTCTGTTTGGCTGTTTATCCAATCTGAGAGATGGCTAGTCCTCGGCTTCTGCCCCCATGCCACGAGTGCTGGGGTGTTCAGGATAAACCTGAGCACTCTTGTTCCCATGTTTGGGTCCTTCGAGGGAGGTGCTCAGCACAATGAACAAGGCAACCAGACTAATAATGCTTTATCACTCTCACTTAGCCATAGAATTCTATAATTTTAAATTTTGGTGAAGCCCCTGGTATTCGGAAGGCCGAATTCGGGGCGCGATACAGGCCTGTAAGCCAGACGGAGCCGGCCCCTCGCCCTAAGCGGCATAAGTCTTTAGGGACTCGAAAAACCTCGCCGAACAGCGACCAGTCTCTCGCCTTATCATGACAGTCAGTTCTAGCTTTCTCTACTGAGGTGCTCGGCCCGGCAGAACCGGGGCACAATCGCAGTAGTTCTCCTAGCGCTACCTTAGCCGATATAGCGGAACGTAAGGTACCAAAACATAGGAGCCGAGCAAACCCAACATTTGACCAAAGACATGATTCGGAGCTGATGCATATAATGCTATAAGTTCGGGGTGCCGCACTTGTGAAAGTGTTCAGACTTTTCACACCATATTGTGGGTACGTAAGCCCCTGGTGCATTGGCCGTACCAGAGTGTATGGTTGCAAGGCACCATTAATGAGCACATATATATATAACAAAAATGCAATAATAGTCGTAATGTCATGCATTGTATATTAAAAAATTGCATTAAAGCGGAGTGATACAGATAGTGCAATAAGCAAAAGAGTAGGACTATGTCCCTTCCAAGGGCGAGCCGAGGAATGATATGAAATCTGTAATCAACCTGGGAATTCTGTAGTTGTCTGCCTCCTTGGTTGCTGTATCATGTGTTTGGCAATAGAGCTGTCGGACAGTGTTTCCAGAGATTAAAGTCCTGAAAGAAAAAAGAAAAACAACCAAACGGGAAGCCCCTAGTGCGGTTTAGGCCGCGTTTTGGGGCGTGCCGCAGTTGTGCCCCCCCTCCCCACCTGTGCCCATGGTATTTTTAATGCATATTTATGTACGCACGGCACGAATAACGCCGTTGGGCTGGGATTGGGGTGGCCGTCGTATTGCTACACGAGCTCAGATCGCGCCAGGCGGTCTATTTGCCGATTGCCTCGAACGCGCTTGGAGGTGTCCGGGCTTTGAAATGCCGAACTGGTAGATTGCCTTGAGAGGCTGCTTTCAGCTTCTGCTGCAAGGGCCGCGGTGTGCTCCTCTGTTCAGAGAGAGCGCTCTGTGTTTCCATTGACTGTAATAACTCCGCGAGGTCCTGGCATCTTGAGCTTGAGGTATGCATAATGTGGTACCGCATTGAATCTAGCAAATGCGGTTCGTCGGAGCAGCGTGTGATAACCACTGCGGAACGGGACTATATCGAAGATTAACTCTTTGCTTCGGAAGTTATCCGGGGATCCGAAGACCACTTCCAGTGTAATTGAGCCTGTGCAGTGGGCCTCTACGCCTGGAATGACGCCCTTAAAGGTCGTTTTTGTGGGTTTGATCCTTGAGGGTCTATACCCATTTTGCGCACTGTGTCCTGATAAGGCGGGTTCAGGCTGCTGCCACCGTCCATAAGGACTCGAGTGAGGTGAAATCCGTCGATGATTGGGTCTAGGACCAGTGCGGCGAATCTGCCATGACGGATACTAGTGGGGTGGTCCCTGCGATCGAAGGTGATCAGACAGGAGGACCAAGGGTTGAACTTTGGGGCGACTGGCTCCAACGCATATACGTCCCTGAGCGCACGCTTCCGCTCCCTCTTGGGGATGTGGGTTGCGTATATCATGTTCACCGTCCGCACTTGCGGGGGAAACCTCTTCTGTCCTCCAGTGTGCGGCTGCCGGGGTTCTTCCTCGTCATCACTATGCGGCCCCTTGTCCTTGTTTTCTTCAATTAACTTGCCGGCCTGCTTGAACACCCAACAATCCCTGTTGGTGTGATTGGCTGGCTTGTCTGGGGTGCCGTGTATTTGACACAAGCGATCGAGTATACGGTCCAAGCTGGACGGACCCGGCGTGCTTTGTTTGAATGGCTTTTTCCGCTGACCAGGTTTAGAGCCTTTGAATCAGGCATTGACTGCCGTATCCTCAGTACTTTCGCTGTTAATGCGGCGCTTATGCTTGTTGCGACGTGACCTGCTATTGCCGTCCTTGGTATCCGAGGTACCATGGTTCTTTGATATGTTATTACTGTGAGCCAACCAGCTATCTTCTCCCGCACAAAAGCGGGTCATGAGCATCGTGAGAGCTGCCATAGATTTCAGCTTTTCCTGACCAAGGTGCCGGGCTAGCCACTTGTCTCGAATGTTGTGCTTGAAATCCGCTAAGGCCTCTGCATCCGGACAGTCGACGATTTGATTTTTCTTTGTAAGGAACCGAGTCCAGAATTGCCTGGCCTACTCTTCTAGCTGCTGAATTATGTGGCTCAAGTCATCGGCGTCTGGTGGTCGCACATAAGTGCCCTGAAAGTTGTCGAGGAAAGCGGCTTCTAGATCTTCCCAACAGCTAATGGAGTCCGCTGGCAAGCTATTAAGCCAATGCCGCGCTGGTCCTTTGAGTTTTAGTGGGAGGTACTTGATGCCATGTAAGTCATCACCGCGGGCCATGTGGATGTGGAGGAGGAAGTCCTCAATCCATACTGCGGGATCTGTTGTGCTGTCGTATGATTCAATGTTTACAGGTTTGAAACCTTCTGGGAATTGACGTTCCATTACTTCGTCTGTGAAGCATAAGGGGTGTGCGGCGCCTCTGTATTGGGCTATATCGCGACGCAGCTCGAATGGGTCCTGCCCACTGTGTTCGGCCCGGCCGGATTTGCTTTTACTGTATCCGGCGTGACGTTTATCGTCTCGTAGAGTAGTGCGCCCTCGTGATCCATAGATCGATCTTGAATGCTTTGCTTTGTCCTCCAATATGTCTCGCAGGTCTGGCGTATCTCCCCATGCCTTTTTATTTGGATGGCGTTGGGGTGGAGGCTGAGCTTTTGGCTGGAATGCCTCTCTATCACGGCCACGAGGTGGCCGATCAGCCGTATCATACGCTTCTTCCTCGAGTCGGGGTAGTAACCTGCGCCGTGGGTAACTCTTGGAGGGACGCTCGAGTTTATATTCCTCAGCCGTGAGGACTTCAGTCCATTTGTCAGCTAGCAGATCTTGATCAGCTTGAAGTTGCTGCTGCTTTTTCTTAAGGCTATTTGCCATGGCCATAAGCCTGCGCTTGAAGCGCTCTTGTTCGACGGGATCCTCTGGTACGGCGAATTCATCGTCGCCGAGGCTTGCCTCGTCTTCGGAGGGGGCATGTAATTGTCGTCCTCCTCCTCTCCGCCAGCCGCTCTCTCAGGAGAGCTGGCTCCTTCATCCTCCTGCTCTAAATCTTGCTGGAGGGGATTGTTGTTGTCTTCGGCGCTATCCAGAGTGTTATTATCCCCTGTGCCGGTATCACCACTTTTGCTTTGGCGGGACTTAGAGCGGCGCCGCTAATGTCAGCGCTTGGGTTGCTTCTTGGAGGGGTCATCCTCCGCTATCTCGTTGCCATTGCGTTCATTGGGTGTATCCACCATGTATATGTCATACGACGAGGTGGCTTTCCAGTGCCCTATAGGTGCTGGTTCATGTTCGTCTCCTACATCGTCATCCATACCGTCGATGTCTTCGGAGTCGAAGTCGAGCATGTCGGTTAAATCATCGACAGTGGCTACAAAGTGGGTGGTGGGTGGGCGTCGAATTTCTTCGTCGTCCGCATCCCAATCCTGTTGGCCATAATCCGGCCAGGGCTCTCCTGACAAAGAGAGAGACCTTAGTGAATTCAGAATGTCGCCGAAGGGCGAGTGCTGAAAGATATCCGCGGCGGTGAATTCCATGATCGGCGCCCAATCGGATTTGATTGGCAGGGGCGCGGATGGTTCGGGGTCCGGAAGAGAGTCCGGCACCTTGGAGTCACGGGCTGCGCAGAGGATTATGTTGGTGTTTGGCTCGATCACCGTCGAGACTGTAGCCCCTAAGGCGGTGTCTAGCCACCCGTCCTCGATTGGTGCAGTTGGCTCCGAGCTAGGGGTCGGAGCTGATGCGGGCGCGGCCTCTGGGGTACCGTTCGGTGGCAGAGCTAGGTCATACCCATCGCGACAGTGCGGCGCGCCCGACTGTGGCTCGAATCCGTCGAAGATCAAGGCCCCTTGGATGTTGGCCGTGTGATTCAAACTTCCAAATCTGACCTGATGGCCAGGGGCGTAGCTTTCAATCTGCTCCAGATGGCCAAGCGAATTAGCCCGCAGTGCAAAGCCGCCGAATACGAAGATCTGTCCGGGGAGAAAAGTCTCACCCTGGACCACATCGCTATCGATGATAGTAGGAGCCATCAAGCCTAACGGCGATGACACAGAGGAACTCTCAATGGAGGCACCAATGTCGGTGTCAAAACCGGCGGATATCGGGTAGGGGGTCCCGAACTGTGTGTCTAGGCCGGATGGTAACAGGAGGCAAGGGACACGAAGTTTTACCCAGGTTTGGGCCCTCTTGATGGAGGTAAAACCCTACGTCCTGCTTGATTAATATTGATGATATGGCTGTTACAAGATTAGATCTACCACGAGATCAGAGAGGCTAAACCCTAGAAGCTAGCATATGGTATGATTGTATGTTGTGATTGTTGTCCTACGGACTAAAACTCTTCGGTTTATATAGACACCGGAGAGGGTTAGGGTTACACGAGGTCGGTTACAAAGGAGGAGATATCCATATACGTATTGCCTAGCTTGCCTTCCACGCCAAGTAGAGTCCCATCCGGACACGAGACGAAGTCTTCAATCTTGTATCTTCATAGTCTAACAGTCCGGCCAATGGAGATAGTCCGGCTGTCCGGAGACCCCCTAATCCAGGACTCCCTCATCGAGGATTCAATCAATCCCGTATTCAATTCCCTTTGTCAATCGGTACGTTACTTGCCCGAGATTCGATCGTCGGTATCCCAATACCTCGTTCAATCTCGTTACCGGCAACTCACTATACTCGTTCCGTATTACATGATCCCGTGACTAACTGCTTAGACACACTGAGCTCATTATGATGATGCATTACCAAGTGGGCCCAGAGATACCTCTCCGTCATACGGAGTGACAAATCCCAGTCTCGATTCGTGCCAAACCAACAGACACTTTCGGAAATACCAGTAGTGCACCTTTATAGCCACCCAGTTACATTGTGACGTTTGGCGCACCCAAAGCATTCCTACAGTATCCAGGAGTTGCACAATCTCATGGTATAAGGAAAAGATACTTGACATTAGAAAAGCTTTAGCAGACGAACTACACGATCTTGTGCTATGCTTGGGATTGGGTCTTGTCCATCACATCATTCTCCTAATGATGTGATCCCATTATCAACGACATCTAATGTCCATGGTCAGGAAACCGTAACCATCCATTGATCAACGAGCTAGTCAACTAGAGGTTCACTAGGGACATATTACGGTTTATGTATTCACACATGTATTATGGTTTCCGGTTAATACAATTATAGCATGAACAATAGACAATTATCATGAAAAAGTAAATATAATAATAACCATTTTATTATTGCCTCTAGGGCATATTTCCAACAACATGACCATAAAAGATATTACTCATATAAATAGAACAACCATTACTCTCTAATTTAAATGAATAACCGTCTCGCATCAAACAAGATCCAGATATAATGTTCATGCTCAACGCTGGCACCAAATAACAATTATTTAGGTCTAATACTAATCCTGAAGGTAGATGTAGAGGTAGCGTGCCGACGGTGATCACATCGACTTTGGAACCATTTCTCACGCGCATCGTCACCTCGTCCTTAGCCAATCCTCGCTTAATCCGTAGCCCCTGTTTCGAGTTGCATATGTTAGTAACTGAACCAGTATCAAATACACAGGCACTACTACGAGCATTAGTAAGGTACACATCAAGAACATGTATATCAAATATACCTTTCACTTTGCCATCCTTCTTCTCCGCTAAATACTTGGGGCAGTTCCGCTTCCAGTGACCAGTTCCTTTGCAGTAGAAGCACTCAGTCTCAGGCTTAGGTTCAGACTTGGGTTTCTTCACTTAAGCAGCAACTGGCATGTTGTTCTTCTTGAAGTTCCCCTTCTTCCCTTTACCCTTTTTCTTGAAACTGGTGGTCTTGTTGATCATCAACACTTGATTCTCCTTCTTGATTTCTACCTCCGTAGCCTTTAGCATTGCGAAGAGCTCAGGAATCGTCTTATCCATCCCTTGCATATTATAGTTCATCACGAAGCTCTTGTAGCTTGGTGGCTGTGACTGAAGAACTCTGTCAATGACACTATCATCAGGAAGATTAACTCCCAGTTGATTCAAGTGGTTGTGGTACCCAGACATTCTGAGTATATGTTCACTGGCAGAACTATTCTCCTCCATCTTGCAGCTGTAGAACTTATTGGAGACTTCATATCTCTCAATCCGGGCATTTGCTTGAAATATTAACTTCAACTCCTAGAACATCTCATATGCTCCGTGACGTTAAAAACGCCGTTGAAGTCCCGGTTCTAAGCCGTAAAGCATGGCACACTAAACTATCGAGTAGTCATTAGCTTTGCTCTGCCAGGTGTTCATAACATCTGGCGTTGCTCCTGCAGCGGGTTTGTCACCTAGCGGTGCTTCTAGGACGTAATTCTTCTGTGCAGCAATGAGGATAATCCTCAAGTTACGGACCCAGTCTGTGTAGTTGCTACCATCATCTTTCAACTTAGCTTTCTCTAGGAACGCATTAAAATTCAATGGAACAACAGCACGGGGCATCTATCTACAACAACATAGACATGCAAAATACTATCAGATACTAAGTTCATGATAAATTAAAGTTCAATTAATCAAATTACTTAAGAACTCCCACTTAGATGGACATCTCTCTAATCATCTAAGTGATCACGTGATCCATATCAACTAAACCATGTCCGATCCACGTGAGATGGAGTAGTTTTCAATGGTGAACATCACTATGTTGATCATATCTACTATATGATTCACGCTCGACCTTTCAGTCTCCAGTATTCCGATGCCATATTTGCATATGCTAGGCTCGTCAAGTTTAACCCGAGTATTCCGCGTGTGCAAAACTGGCTTGCACCCGTTGTATGTGAACGTAGAGCTTATCACACCCGATCATCACGTGGTGTCTCGGCACGACGAACTATAGCAACGGTGCATACTCAGGGAGAACACTTATACCTTGAAATTTAGTGAGAGATCATCTTATAATGCTACCACCGAACTAAGCAAAATAAGATGCATAAAGGATAAACAGCACATGCAATCAATATAAGTGATATGATATGGCCATCATCATCTTGTGCCTTTTATCTCCATCTCCAAAGCACCGTCATGATCACCATCGTCACTGGCTTGACACCTTGATCTCCATCGAAGCATCATTGTCGTCTTGCCAACTATTGCTTCTACGACTATCGCTACCGCTCAGTGATAAAGTAAAGCAATTACATGGCGATTGCATTTCATACAATAAAGCGACAACCATATGGCTCCAGCCAGTTGCCGATAATTGTGTTACAAAACAAGATCATCTCATACAATAAAATTTAGCATCATGTCTTGACCATATCACATCACAACATGCCCTGCAAAAACAAGTTAGACGTTCTCTACTTTGTTATTGCAAGTTTTACGTGGCTGCTACGGGCTGAGCAAGAACCGTTCTTACCTATGCATCAAAAACCACAACGCAGTACAGTGATTCCTTTTTGATCTTCAGAAAGAACCCTGTTCATTGAATCCGATTCAACTAAAGCTGGAGAAACAAACACCCACTAGCCACCTGTGTGTGAAGCACGTCGGTAGAACCAGTCTCGTGTAAGTGTACGCGTAATGTCGGTCTGCGCCACTTCATCCAATAATGCCGCTGGATCAAGAATCAACTAGTGATGGCAAGCAATATGTATATACCCACGCCCACAACTCCTTTGTGTTCTACTCGTGCATATAACATCTACACATAAACCTGGCTCTGATGCCACTGTTGGGGAATGCAGTAATTTCAAAAAAACTCCTATGCACACGCAAGATCATGGTGATGCATAGCAATGAGAGGGGAGAGTATCGTCTACGTACCCTCGTAGCGTAAGCGGAAGCATTATGACAACGTGGTTGATGTAGTCGTACGTCTTCACAACCGACCGATCTAGCACCGAAGGTACGGCACCTCCGTGATCTGCACACGTTCAGCTCGATGACGTTCCGCGAACTCACGATCTAGTAGAGCTTCGAGGGAGAGTTTCGTCAGTACGACGGTGTGATGACGGTGATGATGTTGCTACCAGAACAGGGCTTCGCCTAAGCACCGCTACAATATTAACGCGGTGGATTATGGTGGAGGGGGGCACCGCACACGGCTAAAAGATCAATGATCAACTTGTGTGTCTATGGGGTGCCTCCCTTCCCCGTATATAAAGGAGTGGAGGAGGGGAGGGGCCGACCCTCTCTATGACGCGCCCTAGGGGAGTCCTACTCCCACCGGGAATAGGATTCCCCCCTTCCATGTAGTAGGAGTAGGAGAGAAGGAAGGGGAGGAGAGGAGAAAGGAAAGGGGGGCGGCCCCCTCCCAATTCGGATTGGGCTAGGGGGCATTCCTCCCACGTTTTCCTTCCCTCTCCTCTTTTCCACTAAGGCCCAATAAGGCCCATATACTCCCCGGGGGGGTCCGGTAACCTCCCGGTACTCCGGAAAATGCCCAAACTCATCTGGAACCATTCTGATGTCCAAACATAGGCTTCCGATATATCAATCTTTATGTCTCGACCATTTCGAGACTCCTCGTCATGTCTGTGATCAAATCCGGGACTCTGAACTACCTTCGGTGCATCAAAACACATAAACTCGTAATACCGATCGTCACCGAACGTTAAGCGTGCGAACCCTACGGGTTCGAGAACTATGTAGACATGACCGAGACATGTCTCGGGTCAATAACCAATAGCGGAACCTGGATGCTCATATTGGCTCCTACATATTCTATGAAGATCTTTATCGGTCAAACGGCATAACGGTATACGTTGTTCCCTTTGTCATCGGTATGTTACTTGCCCGAGATTTGATCGTCGGTATCCCAATACCTAGTTCAATCTCGTTACCGGCAAGTCTCTTTACTCGTTCTGTAATGCTACATCCCATAACTAACTCATTAGCTACATTGCTTGCAAGGCTTATAGTGATGTACATTACCGAGAGGGCCCAGAGATACCTCTCCGACAATCGGAGTGACAAATCCTAATCTTGATCCATGCCAACTCAACAAACACCATCAGAGACACATGTAGAGCACCTTTATAATCACCCAGTTACGTTGTGACGTTTGGTAGCACACAAAGTGTTCCTCCGGTATTCGGGGGTTGCATGATCTCATAGTCATAGGAACATGTGTGTTATGGAGAAAGCAATAGCAACAAACTAAACAATCATCGTGCTAAGCTAATGGATGGGCCAAGTCAATCACATCATTCTCTAATGATGTGATCCCGTTAATCAAATGACAACTCATGTCTATGGTTAGGAAACATAACCATCATTGATTCAACGAGCTAGTCAAGTAGAGGCAAACTAGTGACACTCTGTTTGTCTATGTATTCACACATGTACTAAGTTTCCGGTTAATACAGTTCTAGCATGAATAATAAACATTTATCATGATATAAGGAAATATAAATAACAACTTTATTATTGCCTCTAGGGCATATTTCCTTCATGTCGCGGCTGCTGCTGCAGATTCGCTGCTAGGGACGGATCCCGAAGGCGGTCGACTGTGCAGCTGCAGCTCCTGCTGCAATCCCGAGGGGGATTTGTTCCCCAAAACAGGGCACATAAAATATGGATCTGCTGCTTCTTTTTCTTCACTATTTTCTGCTGCTTTTGCACCGCTGTTTTCTACATCATCACAAGGCTCGTGGAGGCTATTAGTAGGGTTAGTCAGCATATGATCATCACAATTGTTAATACCCCCTTGATCATAACCAGAGAGATGAGATGTAAGAAGTAAAATTTCCTTGTGGAGAAGAGCACTGGCGTTAGGATGGAGATCCGCAAAAGGGAATTTGGTCTCATCGAAAACAACATCGCATGAGATGTATACCCTATCAGTAGAGATGTCAAGGCACTTGACACCCTTGTGTTGGGCACTATACCCAAGGAAAGCACATTGTTTGGATCTAAACATGAGCTTGCGATTATTGTAAGGGCGGAGATTTGGCTAGCAAGCACAGCCAAAGACACGGAGAGATGTGTAGTCTGGTTTGACGTGGAGGAGACGCTCCATGGGTGTTTCATTATTGATGACACGGCTAGGAAACATGTTAATGATGTGAATGGCTGTAAGAAAAGCCTCATCCCAAAACTTGAGAGGCATGGAGGCCCCTGCTAGGAGAGCCAAACCGACCTCAACTATGTGCCTATGCTTGTGTTCGGCCGACCCGTTTTGTTGGTGAGCGTGTGGGCATGATACATGGTGAGAAATGCCTATATTTTGGAAGAAGGGATTGAGTTTCTCATATTCCCCTCCCCAATCAGATTGGACGGCTATAATCTTAGTGTCAAACTTTCTTTCAACAAGTGCTTGAAAGTTATGAAAAACTTGAAACACATCAGATCTTTTCTTAAGGAGATAAATCCATGAAAAAATTGTTGTAGTCATCGATAAAACTCACATAATATGTGTGTCTGCCAACAGAAGAAGGAGCATGACCCCATACATGAGAAAAGATCAATTGTAAGGGTTTGGTGGAGACACTAGTAGATACGGGATATGATAATTGATGACTTTTGGCACACTGACACGAATCACAAATGGTTTCAATATTGCGCTCACCAACAAACGGGAGCTTATTTTTCCTAAGCAACTTTTCAACTAAAGAAAAAGAAGTATGTCCTAAACGACCATGCCATCGTGTGGACGAAAGCTTGATAGCACCACAAGCTTGTTTATTGAATCTTCTAAACTCCGGAATCAACGGGTAGAGCCCTCCAACACATCTACCTCGATAGAGAACTTTCTTCGTGGCCTGATCCTTGGTCAAAAAGAAATAAGGATGAAACTCGAGAAAAACGTGATTATCAATAGCAATTCTATGAACGGAAAGAAGATTTTTTTGGGCACTAGGAACATGTAGAATTCTTTTGAGATGAATTTTTGGACTGGGAGTATTAAAAATTGAATGGTCAATGTGACGTATGCCCATACCTTCACCGCTGGCCGTATGAATTTGATCTTTGCCACCATACTTTTCCTTCATGGTGACCTTCTTGAGTTCATTGGTGACGTGGTTCGTAGCGCCACTGTCCACATACCAATTTGTGTCAACTCCATAGGAGCCATCGGCCGCCGCGGCAACTTTTTCTTCATCTTGTGAGGAGTCATCATCATCTTCCTTGTAGCGATACTAGCAATCCTTTGCGGTATGCCCAGGCTTGCCACAAATTTGACAGCGAGGCTGGTCCGGACGTGATCTGTTGGAGCCGCCACCGCGACGTCCTTTGGAGTTGCCAGAGCGTCCGCCGCCGTGAGAGTTGTTGGAGTAGCCAGAGTTGTTGGAGTAGCCACCACCGCCCGATCCAAACCTCCCTTGCCACGGGAAGGGCCACGTGAACGAGGACCGCCGCCGCGGCCTCGGGAGGCAGAGTTGGACGATGACTTGAAACCACCACTGGAGCCGTGGTACTGTGCCATGCGCTGATCAAAGTTACTGAGCATGGAAAAGAGTTCATCAAGGGTTACCGGGGTGACGCGGGCGTCCAGAGCGGAAACGTGGGGCTGGTAATCTTGGTCCAGCCCATGGATGATGTAGGATATCAGCTCGCCGTCTTGGATAGGTTTTCCCGCCGCAGCGAGTTCATCGGCGAGATCCCTCATGGCGGCGAAGAAGGAGGCCACCGATTGATTTCCCTTCTATGTGTTAATCAGCGTTGTGCGGATGTTGTTGACGCGGCTGAGTGACTGCGATGAGAAGATGCTCGCCAGCGCCACCCAGAGTTCGCGTGCCGTGGTGATCGCGGTCACCATGACGAGCACCTCCTTGGATAGGTTTTGGAGTAGATATCCGAGGACCTGCTGGTCCTCCCTCACCCAGATCGGATGGAGAGGATTCAGCTCAGAGGTCTCCTTCCCGACGGCGTCCTTGGTGGTGACGTTTTTGGCCAGTTCGGTCGCCGTGCCATCGACGTAGTGGAAGACGCCGGCGCCCCGCAGCTGTGGCGTGATCTACGTCCGCCACAGGACGTAGTTGGTGCGGGAGAGCTTCTCCGTGACTCCTCCGCTAAGGGTTGACTGGGAGGAGGTGGAGGAAGACATGGTTGCGCACTTTGGTGGAGATGGACTAGTTAGGGTTTAATGAAAGAAGATAGCTCTGATACCATGTGCGACTTGCAGTAAACGTCTTGCCTATCCTGGCCGACGTGATGCATGTTAAATAGATGGGTTGCGAGCCCTAATACGCGTATAGGCTGTTGGAGAGATTACATCTTGGGAAAGAAGAATACAAGAGATAAAACAAGATAAAGAGTACATGAATATCCTGTATAACTACTCCTTCGGTATTGGTAATCCTCCTTGCTGTACACGCCACCATCATGTCACGCACCATCATTATGTTTAACAGGATTGAGCTAAACTGAAAAGCCTATTGTGGAAATGGAATTTTGACTATGCAGGTACCCAGACGAACAAGTAAATCATCATTCTCCCTGCAATCAAACGATGCAAGATGGTTCTGTTTTGCCCGCGGCAATGGTGAGCACTAGATAGGTGTTTGGCTATTGTGCATGTCTACTGAAAATATCTGTTGCTCTTTGTTGAACAAGTAGTGGTATCTTCCCAAAGATGTATTTTCAATTTTTCAGAGGCTGGAGTTAGCCCGATCGAGCCTTTGTTGAGAGAGAGAAAGATGATGGAGATGTGTGCTCGAGTGGAGGTATTCGTCGGGCAGTGCTCGACGGAGGTGTTGGTCATCCGAACTTGTCGTGGAACGACATGGGTGATTTTTTCAGGTTTTTTTAGGGTGTCTTCAAGCTTGGTTTGAGACGGCGATGTTGTTCCAGTGTAGGAATAGGGTTTTTCCCCTTCTTTCCTCATTCCATTGGTGTGCTTATCGCCGTCGGAGGGCATGTGGAGCCGTGTCTTCCAGGATTTGGTTGGTTTTGGTTTGGTGAAACCGTTTGGACTCAACCGACTTTCGTGGCCTTCTTAGTTTTTACATGCTCTTACCAGTGTTTTCTTCTGTGGGGTAGCGATTTGCTTCACAGATCGTACTTGTCGGTGTCTCCTAGTCTGACTTCGTGGCCGCTGTTTCTACAAGTTTTTGGGTTAAAAAAGCTTGCTCCGCTGAGGTGGAGGCCTAGAGGCGGCATCAAACTATGCCCACGGGACGCTGCCGGTGGATACAGGAGGAAAAATACTTCGGCACCCACAAGAATTTGGATGTTATTTTATTTTATTTTTTGTATGGGTGTATTTGTAAGGACTTGCGATGCTTAATATTCTCTTTGTTCCTAAATATTTGTCTTTTTAGAGATTTCAAATGACTACCACCTACGGATGTATATAGACATATTTTAGAGTGTAGATTCACTAATTTTGCTCCGTATGTAGTCACTTGTTAAAATCTCTAAAAAAACAAATATTTAGAAACAGAGCGAGTACATGGCTTAGACCTTTTCGCCAAAAAAAAAAAGATGTGCTGGGCTTTATGGGCCATATGGAATGTCTAGTTGGTGGTCCGGACTGGGATGGGCCTGCACTTCTTCACACAGTTCCACTTAAAAAATTAGAAACTTCTTCACACAGTTCCCCTAAAAAAACTTTGGCTTGCTCGGCTCGGCTCAACCCCTCCTCCACCACAACGCCCCACCGGGAGAAACGACCGCCGCCGGCGATCTCAGGCGCCTGCCCCCGGCGGCGGCAACCGACGCATCCCCCCCTCGCCCGATCTATTGAGGTGAGCCTTTATGTTTCCTCTTCTCTCCCAATTTCTTTTCTTTTCTCCCGGGATTAAACCCTAGCTAGCTAAATTCTCCTCCCTAATCAAACCCTGCCGACATTTACCTGTCAGCTGAGGAGGAGGGAAGATACGGAAGATGGATTCTGCTAAGGAGATTCTCCAGCGGTAAGACCGTCAACGTCCAGTCTCTCCATCTCTTTCGACTATCCCCACATTTCATCACGCGCAGTTTGTTTATCCCTTATTATTGATGGATGCTGTGTGTTGCAACGACATTGGTAGTACTTGAAGAAATTGCTCCATTGCATTGACGCTGCTTGTCACTGCCGGTTTCCCAGGGTCCATTCAGAGAAGAAGCCGTGTGTGGATGGAGAATCACACCATCATTCCACGACGTCGATGCCTGCCGCGGTATCCAAGATGCTCGAAGACGACGACGACCTCCTCATGGAGATCATTGTCCGTGTCGGCTTCCCCACCACCCTCGTGCGTGCTTCCCTCGTCTGCAAGCGCTGGTACCACCACATCTCTGACCGCCGGTTCCTCCGCCGCTTCCGCGAGCGCCACCCGCCCCGCCTCCTCGGTTTTTGCCATGTCCCCGAAGATGAATGTTCACAGTCGTCCTGTCCACGCTTCGCCCCGATTTTGCCTCAGCCCCCAGAGCTCGCTGCCGTGGTCCGCCGCGTGGCGAGCTACAGCTTTGGCGTCGACGGCAACGAATGGATCAGGGAGTGCCGGCGCGGCAGTGTCTTAACCGGACGCTATGAAGGATTATTATGGAGACATAGAGTGCACCACCCACTGTGCTCTGGGAGAGACATGGACATCCTCCCACCACTCCCAAGCGTCCAGAACTCCAGTCACCACATGTTCAGTACAATCCTCTCCAAAGAAGATGGCGCCGGCGGCTTGTCCTACGTGTACATGTTGGTGGAGAGGGTTGATGAGAATAAAGTTTTTAGGGTGCGCGTGTATATGTTGCGACACGGTGTCTGGTGCATGCATACCTCATCTACCACACAGATCCCTCTTCCGCCGTTGCCACGGAAAGTTGTGCTTGTTGACAATAAAATCTAGAGAAAAGTATACTTTTCGTCCCTCAACTCTTGGTGAAGTCTAAATTTGGTCCCTTAACTCCGAAATTGGACAACTTGCACCCCAAACTAACGAAACCGGACAAGATTTGTCCCTGGTCTCGATTTTGACCGGTTTTGGTGCTGACTGACCCCGGTTTTGACCGGTGCCGACTAAAATTCGTGTAATTTTTTCATATCCGTGAACTTTTTAAAATTCACATACTCTTTTCAAATCCACATAGTTTTTCAAGGTCGTGCAATTTTTTCAAAAATAAACATACCTTTTTCAAATCTGTGAACTATTTTGAAATTTGTGTACTTTTCCAAATCCATGATTTTTTTAATTTGCGTAATTTTCTCAAATCAGTGTATTTTTTCAACTTCGTGTAATTTTATCGAATCCAAGTATTTTTTTTCAAATCCATCTGTTTTTAAAATTCGCGTACTTGTTTCAAATCCGCATACTTTTTAAAGTTCGTGTATTTTTTTCAAATCCGTGTTCCTTTCCAATCCATGAACTTTGTTTGAAATTCACATACTTGTTTCAAGTTGACATAAATTTTCAAATCCACACATTTTTTTCTAATTCACGAAGATATTCAAATCCGCATACGTTTTCAATTTCACATAAAATTTTCAAACCCAAAAAAATATACGTAAATAGGAATAAGTATGTCAATTTTTAAAAATTACATGAATTTAAAAAAAAAACCACAGGAACTTTAAAGAAGTACGTGGATTTAAAAAAAAGTACGTGAACTTGGAAAAAGTACGCAGATTTGGAAAAGTACACAAATTTTTAAAAAGTTCACGTATTTGAAAAAAATACCCGAATTTGAAAACATTAAACGGACTTGGAAAAGGTATGCGAATTTGAGTCGGCACGGTCAAAACCGGGTTGGGACAGCACCAAAACCGGTCAAAACCGTGACCAGGGATGAATCTTGGCCGATTTCAGTAGTTAAGGGCGCAAGTTGTCCGGTTTTGAAGTTGAGGGACCAAATCTAGACTTCGTCAAGAATTAGGGGATGAAAAGTATACTTTTCTCTAAAATCTATATAGCTGACAAGTTCAGTGATGACATTATTGTCTTGGATTTGCCAGCCTCAAGTTTCTCCAAAATTTCAGTCCCACAGGGAGTGCAATGTCACCATTATACCACCATCTTGTCACGAGCCGATGATGCATCCGGTGTATATCTCACCCATGTTCATGTCAAGGAGCTTCAGCTTTGTATCTGGCTCCACAAGGGGCACAACTGGTTGCTGGTCGATACCATTTGTTTGCGTCAGATGTGGGCTAATTTGAGGATGCTAGATCATACGGTTGAGGATGAGGATGTTGATTTTCACTTCTTAAGCCACGTGGGGGATAATGCTGAGTTTGTGCTCTTGGAAATGTCTAATTGCAAACTCCATCTGGACGTCACGAGCAGGACACTGCGTAAAGTGCATGGGACGCCATTAAAGAATGGACATTTCATTGATGTCCATCCTTTTATGATGATTTGGCCACCCATATTCCCTCTGCTGAAGGATGCTACTGCAAGGTTTGCTATTTGGCCTTCATATGATCACAATACTAGTTAAGTGACATTAGATAATGCTTGCCTTAAGATGTCTTGAAATCACTTGTGTACTCGGGTAATACTACTTGCTTATTGCTACCTACAAAAGTACTCCCTCCGTTCGGAATTACTTGTCTCGGAAATGGATGTATCTAAATCTAAAATACGTCTAGATACGTTCATTTCTGCGACAAGTAATTCCGAACGGAGGGAGTATAAAACATGTGTGAGAGCTGAACGTGTGTAGCCTTGTTATCACGTTGACCACTGTACTTCATTGTCCTAAAATATTATCACAAACCAATCAATCCTGTAATTTTAGTTTCCCATTTCTTTAATCGTTGTGTAATTTTCTATTGCCTACCTTTATACTGTGAACCTCAAGCCTACGAGATTTGTTTTTGCTGAACTTATGTATGTGACTGTCTTTTCTGATACTTATGCACTAGTATGTTAGTACTTGTTTTTTTCTGTCTGATTGTTGTTTAGTGGATTCTTTTTCTTAAACACAATTGGATTGTACATTTTACATGGCAGGTATGTTTGAGTTTATGCATGAAGTGTGATTCTTTTTTTCCTGTTGCAATACAAGTGGCCATTCCAAGCTAACAGCGGGTAATTTGTGCTTGTGTGTCAGACATTTCTCCTTGTACGATCAGGTTTTTGTTTTACTGAAATGGAAATATGTTGGTCTGCAATATAAGGACATTTAAGCTGTATTGGCTATAGCTTTTGATAAAGAAAATCTTGTTGCTGGGCCAAGTCCATTCTTTTGATTTCTGAATGCACGAAGCATTTGAGTGATAAACAATAATAAAACGTTATGATGCTGAATTACCTCTACTCTATCCTGATCCTTCCTCTGTTTCCTTCAACCAGGAACGTCATGTGAAGAAGGAGTATATCAGGAAGCTTTTGGATGGTCGGCTACAATGGTCTCATCAAGGAAGAGCAGGGAGTTGCATTTCCTTGGTAGCAGTTCTAACAGTCTTTATTATAACTCGTAGTGGATTAGTTATGATGGTATGTAGCTCGAGCAGGTACTCCTATCCCTATGGTACCATGACTATTTGCGACCGAGATATTGGTTTCATGAAGATGACTCCCTGTATGCATGTTTACTAGTTATGCTGACTGATCCACTTGCATCGTCGCGGTCTTGTGGTTCCGCCGCTTGCTCTGCTTGCCAATGTGGTATTTGCAGGAAGGTGTAGTAGCTTTACTAGTCGGAGTTCTTTTTAGCATAACAGCTACTTTTCATCCGTTGAAAGTTCTCGGTCAACAGTGTTGATGTTCTCGGTCATCAGGTCAGGACTGTAAGTGGGATTTTTGACTCTGCAAGTGCCCAGCTGAACAAACAATCATTCTCCCTGCGATCAGTAGAGATGGTCATCTGGTTTTGTTTTGCTCTGCCCAGCAAAACGGACGAGCGCTAGATCAGTGCTTGGCTATTGTGCATGCTTATCCAAGTATCTTTCAGAGGCTGGTGTGTCTTGTTGTTTGCTTAACAAGCACTGTATCTTCCTGAATATGTACAGTACCTTTCAGAGTAGAGATAGCTTGAACCTTGGTTAAATACGAGTTCTGAAAAAAAATAGTGTTGTTTATCAGATTCGCCATTGAGACCATGGAACATCCATAATGCCATTGAGACCATTGAAAAACAAGCCTTGTTAACTGTAGGGTCGCCGCTGCTGTAGTTTTTTCTTTGGTCATTCTGCCATTGTTTCTTGATATCATGATGGTACCAACTGAAGAAGCATGCCGCCCTTCACACGCCACGAGCTTAGAAAATGGCAGGAATCTTTGGAACCTGCAAGCTACTGGTATTGGTTGTTTTCCGATGTGCTCTAATTGCTACACTATGAACAGAGTATAGATATCCAGTGACTCTGAGGGGTGCCAACATTAGAGTCTCTTTTGTGCTAACATCAGAAACCCGGGTACACTGATGAACACACGATGTGATGCGACAGACACAGCAAGAACTGCAGAGCAGCCGTTCCTTCACCTGGAGAAAAACCAAAAGCGTCTTAGCAAACCTGATAGTGGTGATAGGCTCTACCGCACTAGTGACATATGCAGCTTTCAACTTACGGATGTTTATAACAATAAAAATGGGCCGTTGGGCGTCAGCTCCATCCCGGGCTGGTGCGTATGGAAGAGCGAGGCCTATGATTCCTTCGTGTGGCCTCCCTCAACGAGAGGAAAGATGATGATGATAACATGTGAAAGAGTAAAACGAGAGAGGAATAATGAATGAATAACATCTTATTGATTGAAGATATGGGTTTATATACCCTAGTGCAAAGGCGGTTTGCTAGGGCGAAGAACTTGTCCCCTCCAGGCTCCATCAGCGAGCTCGTGGGTTCGTTTCACATGTAGGCCACTCTGATGACCGACGGCGGGGAGGGAATCCTAGTGCTATGGATATGGCTCATATGTACACTAGCCAACGGCGGGGAAGGAATCCCAGTGCTATGGATATGTATCAAAATAAGACATTTTTTATATATGGAGTAGTTTAGTTTATAGTTCACGCACAGGCCACGCTCAGACACATGACATCCCTTCCATCTTTGATCAGATCTTATGAGGTGCGATCCTCCTCGATTTTTTCCGTTGAGACGGAGTCTTGGCGCAAATTCCCATCGTCTCACTGAGATGACGTGGTTAGCGTTTCATGCCTTACGTACACGATGGGCGAAATATGGTGTTAGAGCAACTTCAATGGACCGATCCAAACGGATGGCGATTTCGTCCGTTTTTTGTCCGTTTGGATCGACCAGCCGGATATGGATGTCCGCTTCCGCATTTGGGTCGACGCGTGCGTCCAATGCTGGCATGAACTCATTTTGACGGCGTAAAAAAAATGAACGCATGCATATTAAAAAAACAACATTAATTAAATATTAAAGCCGGTCACGAAGGCCAGCGAGAGTCCACGTGTCCACATTTGTATTTAAAAAAATAAAAACAGCCTAAACTACGAGGCGGCGGCGCGCTGTCCTAGGCGTCACCGTCGTCCTCGGGGTCTGTGTCGATGAGCGTCGGCGCCGGCCCGGCCCAGGCGAACGCCGTGTTCCAAAGCGCCGTCAAGTCGGGCTGTGCCGGCGCGAGGGGGGGGTGCGGCCGCCTGTGCAGCCGCGGCCTGGCGCGCCTCCTCCTCAGCCTCGCGCTGCTCCTCCTCGAGGTCGCGCTCGAGCATCTCGAGGTACTCGCCGTCACGGCGCTCCTCGGCCACCCTGATCTTACGCCAGTGTTCGGGGTATGCCTGCTCATGCGCCGACGTCGCTCCCATCCAGACCGGTGGTGCGCGTACCCACTCGCGCACTACTCCCATCCAGGAGTAGCACTCGATGGGGGACGGCACCCGCTCCGGCTCCGGCTTGATCGGGGACGGCGGGGCCACCGGCGGCACCACGTTGTCGCCCATCGCGGAGAGGGCAAGGGCCTGCGCCATTGCCGCCTCGTACCGAGCCTCCTCCGCCGCTTCCGCCATGCGCCGCTCGTCCTCCTCGCTCTCCCGGCAGACGCTCGCAAGGGTCGCCTGGTAGGCGTCCTCCGCCGCCTGGTCCTCCTCGCGGACGACGAGCGCCGGTGGCGGCGACCTCCGGTCGACCTCGCGCACGCCCAGTCGCCTCGCCTCCTCGTGCTCAAAGGCGAACCACCTCGCCCAGTTGGGCGAGTCGATTGCGTAGGCGGGGTCGCGGCGCTGCTCCGGCGTCAGCAGCGCCCGCCGGCGCCGCACCTCCTCCGCGTGAGTACGAGCCGACCGCGGCACTGGGATCCTATCTGGATCCAGATGCCAGTCGTGCAGCAACGTCACGTCGGGATACGGCAGAGGCTGGTGGTGCTGCCAGTGCCACTCCGCCTGGTGCACTGGCACGTTCACGCGCTGCCTCTGCCGGCGAGGCGTCGGCGCCGGCGGAAGCGGGAGGAAAAGGGTGGCGGGGGACTTTGTAACACCCCTAAAATTTAACCATGATTTATTAATTAAATTTTTTGCCATGGTGAATTAAATTTTTATTTTCTGGATTTTCTTTTGATTCAGAACCACTCTTTTCTCCTGAATTGTGGAGTTTTCACCCCAAGTGAAAACTTTCCAAAAATACTGTTGGATTTGTATACCCTCTCAAGAAACATTTCTTTTATTAGTGGAATTATTTATATAATTATTATTTTTTCTGAGCTTTATTTCTTGTAAAATGGTTTCTCATAAGTTTTAGAGCCTCTTTTGCACTACAACCCTTTCAAATACTTCTTTAAAATTTCCACCAAAATTTGGGGATGTCATGTGATGTTCCCACATAACTTTTATGCAAAAATATCTTTTAGTCATTTGGAGATTTTGAGCCCTACCCTAAGTTTTCAAATCTGGTCCAGCTTGTAATTTGCACTACAACCTATTTAAATATTTCTTCAAAATTTCCACCAAAATTGGGGGATGTTAGTAGTAGTGTATAATTCAACTTTATGCAAAAACCCATTGGTGTTCCTTGAAAAATTTGAGCAAAGCATCCTCTTTTGCTCTCTGGTCTAGTTTGGTGATTTATACTGCAACCATATTCTATCTTGCTCTTGTTGCCTTGGGATTTGTCCTGCTTGAAGTACACCTTACCAAACCCTTAAGTACAGGATTTGGGAACCATTTGAATATTTTTGGTCCATGCATTAATGCCCTTTATTTTCTGTCCAGATTTGGTTTTCTCAAAAACTTACACTAGGGAGTTTTTGTTTTTGTCAAACTAACCTTGCCACCCTCTTTATCATCTAAAGAGACTCTGATCTGGAGTTTTTGGCCACCCAAAGAGATGCCCAGATGCCCATGGCATTCTGTCGAGCACCTAGTGTGCATGGCCAGTTTTGGCATAGTTTTTAGTTTACATTGTGGACTTGATCCCCTGACCCAGCAGCCATGTCCACTAATCTCCTAGCTACCTCTAACCTAGCCCTGTTGATTTCCAGCCTCATCCTAGCCCTCTAACTTGCCTTGGCATTTTGCCGAGCACATGGCGTGCGTGCTCCGGGCGCGGCCAGGGCGCGCGTTTTGCACGTGTGTGCGCCCGAGCCGCCGCGTTCGCTCACCCCCGCGCCCCTGGCCTTTGCTCGCCCGCAGGCTCACGCCCTGTCCTCATCTGCTCATCAGAACCATCCAAGCCACCCCTGGAGCCCCGCAGCGCCACCGTCAGGTCGGCCATGGCAGCTAGCGGACGGCCGCAGCAGGCTCCTGCCATGGACGACGCCGCCCAAGCCACAGCCGCGCGCCAGCTCGCCCCTGAATAGCCCGAGCTCATCCATTCGCTCCTCCAAGCCGGCCCCTGCATCGCCACATCGTCTACGGCCACAGAAGCAGCTCACCGTCGATCTTATCCCCGGCCGCCGCGGAACCGACCTAGTTACGCTATAAATAGGGACCCCGAGCTCGTCCAGACCCTCAGGCAACCTCAGGCCATCTCCCTAGCGCTCCCACAGCCAGCAATCGACGGAGGGAGGCCTTCTTCCTCGTCTTCGATCAGTTCGGCCGCCGCCACGCTCCGGTGCCGAACGTCGCGAGCAGGGCATCCCCTGTCCTTCCAACGCCACCATCCGTCTCCCCTCGACCGTGCGGAGCTACCCAACCTCTCAGCTTCGACTGGGAGCCACCATAGGCCGAGACCCAATTGTTCCAGAAGATGCCGTCCGCCGCAGAGCTCGACGCCGGCGACCCCCTTCGTCCCCGCAACCCTCTCAACCACCGGGAGGATCGTCCTAGTGTGGTGAACATATTCCCGCCGTCGGAGCCCCGCGAGGAGCCGCCAATCACCGACGTTGGTCGCCGGAGCTCCGCCTTCGCTCGGACAGAGGAGGAAGGAGGCGCGGGCGACTGGTCAAACCTGACCAGTGGGCCCAAGGGACCCACTGTCAGTGACCCATGACTCGACCCGCGCTGGCTTAAGTGGAAACATATTCCACCGAATACGCCTTCGCTAGGGGAAAGCGTAAGCCCCTGAACCGTTTTCCTTTTCTGATTTTTATTAAAAACAGAATTTTGACTAAACTTTGACTGGCTATAACTTTTAAAATACAAGTCCAATCGATTTGATTATTTTTCTGTTGTTTCTCAAATTTTGTCTAGTTTATTTCCATATTTATTTGAAAAATATCTGAACAACTTTTTTGTACTGTTTTGAAACTATGTGTTAATTTGAAATTTTCTCAAATAGGATTTTGGAGAGGGAAACAACTTTCGAAAAGTGCACCCCACCTACATACTCTTGGAAGGCAAGCATTCTGAACCCCGGCATAATATTTGTTGTGTGTCGTTTGATGCAAATACAACACCACCTTGACGCGAAGTATTCGGTATTTTATGTGGTGCTATGATCATATTCATGAGTGCATAATGATGATTCCTTGCTGTTGGGATTTTGATATGCTTCTGATAGTAATCACCCTCGTATGCCTTTCATGCCTACCGGAAGGAATCCGGGAAAGTCCCTGTCTTGGGTAGACACGAGCTTGTCTCTAGTTCTTCGTCGGGACGATTATGTCCGGTAAGGCATGGTGAGGTATGATGAGTGGTGATTCTGTCCGATTGGTGTGAAATATATTTCTTATGCTTATCATGCAGGAAATACTTTAACCTCCTGAGTCGACCATAGATCGAGTCTTGTTCCAGTAACCCCCATACTTGTTTCGTACTACCACTTCTCCCTGCTATAGGTAGGGTACAGTTCAGTAAGTTGTCAACCCCTTCCTAGCACACACCGTACAGAGCGGCCATGGTGGAAGATACCGGCTGCATCCGGTAGGCATGCCACCTGGTCCGGGGGCATGGGTGTTTCCGGTTGGAGCCGAGGGGGTAGCTCCCCTAGTTTGCGCGCGTTATAAATTTTGTGATCCCATGCTAGTCGAGGTTGTAGCCTCCCCACTTAGAGTTTCACTTAACGGGTGTCGTGGGTGATTCCAGACACCGGTAAGTTAGGCTGGTGTGTGCGGTCAGGTGTGTTTTCAATTAAAAGACCGTAGATGGAATTAGTCCCGATGGACTAAAGGAATCCGTTACTCGTGGGTAAAGAGTAAACCCTCTGCGGAGATTATATCTATTCGAATAGCCGTGTCCATGGTTAAGGACTACAGTCTGGGATGGGTCAAGTGTCGGTCTTAGTGTCGATCTTCGGAGGAAAAATTGCTAAACCAGAACATGGATCATGACTTGTGACTCATGATGATTATGATTACTATTACTATGGACTAACCATTTGCATTATTTGAATTATTGAGTATCCCTGGGATGATTCTACCTCCTGGATATTCACTGTGATTATTCTCTTATAAGCCCTTTATGTGGTGTCGCCCAAACACCCGACTGCGGCATGCTTGTTATTTAAATTACTTATAAGCCCTTTATGTGGTGTCGCTCAGACGCCCGACTGTGGCATGCTTGTTATTTAAATTATTTATAAGCCATTTATGTGGTGTCGCACAGACGCCCGACTGAGGCATGCTTTATATTATTATCCTTTCGAGGCGTCGCTTCAGACACCCGATCGGTGCATTCTATTTCTACTCCCTTATTGCATATTCATGTTGTATATGGATAACCTGCTTGCGTGCATCATGGATTTCTATTTTGTGACTGACGTTGTGATCATAGAATATTTTAGAGCATGATTATCATTTGTTATATTATACCTGTGTTCATAATGTTTGCGAGTACATTCAAAGTACTCACTGGCTTGTCCCTGGCTATTGTCTTGGCCAGATTTCTTGCATGGAGAGGAGCGTTGCGATGACAGCCCCGGAACCTACGCAATGGTGATAGCAGCCTCGCAAAGATAGGAGTTATCCAGGTCAGCTGTTCATGTGGGAAATGGAGTCCCATAGACAATGATGCACCACAAACCGCTTCCACCATCAGCCACTAGAAACCTTGTGTTGTACTCATAGTCCAGAATGGTCTTGTACTACATATTTTGTATTTTGCTTGGAATTTTTGTATCAAGTTGGTGCCTCATCAGCTAACAGTAATCCTGGGGCTGGTGAGCACAAGGAACAATTTTCTGGGAAAATGATATCCCGAAATTCCGGTCCTGACAACCTTGGTATCAGAGCCAGGCTGACCATTGGCTAATCCTATCTTGGCCAAGTCAATAAACCTAGGTTAACCAACCCACCAGACCTTAACCTAACCCTGGCCAAGATTCTCGTGTAAGATAGCCACACAGTGACCCCGACACCTTTTGGCAGTCAGTGCCCAACCTATCATCCTAGCCTGTCGATCACGCGCCAGTGACCGACACCTAAATTGTCTCTTTCGCAAGCGTGTGAAGGAAGACTCCGAAAAAGGGCACACTAGCCTCAACCTAGCACATCACAGCCTCTACGCCAAAACCAGGCCAAGATGCCTGGCCCCATTGTGCACAATGAGACCACAGCAACCAACCTTAGAGGTTTTGTGACCATGCTAGCAAACCTCACCCGCCGTGCCTTTGCATTAGAAGAGCCCCTAGAATATGTTGTGTACCAAGGGCCCATGAGCGGTGAGAGCCGTCAATTCTGGGCCACTGTGCACGTCTATGGTAGGGGTCTATCGCCAGAACGCCCCTACAGGTTCACCGGAAGGACAACTTCCTTTGAGCCACAAGCCATCCAACTAGCTGCTCGAGAAGCTATAGTTCAACTCCGGCACTTGTCGCCCAGAGTTAACTGTCGCTCGTTCTACTACTATCCCAGCCGTGACGGGTATGGTAGGCCACCCTAGGTTGCCAATGGAGATCACGAGACGGATCCTGCATTGTTGCATCCCGTGCGCTATGTAAGTGCACTAGAGGAACTGTTTGATCAAATCACCCTTGATCTGATCGCAGCCCGTGGAGAACCGGTTTGCCGAGCCCCTGCAAGAGGAGAAGATGAGCCCGACGCCGACAACCCAGTCGTGATGTTCGGACAACCAATCGAGCCCTTGAGGTCTGCCCCAGCCATTGACCAAAATACTTTGGTGTCCCCAGAAGTGCTTCGTCGCCTTTTGGGAACACGCTCCAACGGGATTGTGGCCAACAACCCCCGCGATGGTCATCATCGCTACCCCGACCCTGCAGCCCCTCAACTCCATCTAGCTAACCCCAATGGTGAAACCCGTGGAGAAGCCTCGGCGTCCACAAGGCACGCCCGCTTAGATATAAACAAGGTAGACTAAGTCACTCGAGTAGTACCGAGTCTTAGTATGTCCACACCCTGTAATTGTGTGATCTTGTACCGCCATAATTTAATGCTGTCTGCTTGTGCGCCCCTATTTTAAATAGTAGCCATGCATAAGTATGTTGGTATATGGTTGCATTTTTTTATTCCGGGCGTAGCTACCAAAAACCACCCTCGACGACACCCACAGTATTACGTCACTTTTGTGAGATATGTGTATCTGTGGCATTAACCCCGACCCCATAGAGCAGAACCGACAAACTAGTTGCCCCTCACCGCGGTAAATGACCCAGCCCAGATGCGATATAAAAGGCCACCTCGTGACCTTGCCAAGTACCCCTCACCTTGTGCACATCTCTCACAGCCATTCCTTGCCATGCCGAGCCCTAGTATTTATCTGAGGACTCCAGATGCAACCCCAGGTAGTTTTGTTAAAATATTGTGGGGCTTTACCTGTAGTACCATGAGTTCTACCCATCCACCCCAGTACGAGTTGCTCAAATCGAGGATCACCCCATCTACCTCAAAATATTGGGCAGTGGTGCACATCCCTCCCGAAAACCCAAGCCAAGACCCAACGGAAGTCTCCTTTGTGGGAAAATCTATGCCGACTCCGCAAATGGCCATAGAAGCTGCTGCATACGAAGCACTTGCTCGCCTTCGATTCATGGTACCCTATGCCAGCGAACGAGGGTATTATTACTTCCCGAGTCATGCAGCACCCGGAGAAGTAGCAACTTTTCCCGGTGGACGAATTGAGAGAGACCCAGTGCTGGCCAACCTTGCCCAGTATGTCATCGCTCAAGAGCGTTTGACCCAGCGGGTAATGGGTTATCTCCAGAGCCTCGCTGATTTAAATCCTCAGATCGCTATTGGCAGACCACTGAGGCCCGACCAGGAGAGACGCATTCATCGACTAGTCAATCCGCTTCCCCCGATAGAAGAATAGTGTGCCCCAGTACCAGAGACGTTTTCTCAGGACCCTGTCTATTTGCCGTTTTCATTGTAGACGTCACTGCTATGTTTTTTGTCCCAACATTTATTTATGTGTTGCAACTTATGCGTGGTATCCTAAATTTGTGCGATGAATTAAATATTTGGTTTCAATTAATGAGAGTAGTTTTTACTACTGTTAATTTTATTAACTAATTTCGCTCTCGGTAAATTCTGAAGTGAGATTTTTCCCTGAGTTGTTGCAGCGTATATCTCTTCACGACATAGATTTTTATTCACGCAGCACCATGACAGCAGACTCACAACCCCAACCACTCGACCACATGCACTAATTGCAAATCCACATGCACATTTTGCACCTAACTGATCACCCCCCTAGCACACCACTATCTCTGAAGGAGATATTTGTGGGTAATTATTCGGGTGCAAGTTGCCTCCAGCACACTGACAACAGTTAGCACCCGACACCGCACTTAATCCTCATGATCACCACCACCGCGGAGAGCTAACACTCGAGAAGCAACATCACGACGATCATCGAGGATCATCACGCACAAGAGCACGGAGAACCCCAGCAATGCCACCAACCCTCCGCACATCAGGATCATGTACCAGTATGGCATCACCTCCGCCATTAGAGCCTCATCTCGAGCTCCTGCAAACAGAAATGGAGGAGAAGGAAGGAGAAGGAGAAGCGAGGCCAGGTGTGAGGAAGAACAAAGGAGCACCTCGGTCATTTTATAGCTCGAGATCGTGTACGGTGGGCGAAGTCCACTAGCGCCGCTCGTCGCTCGATTGCCGGTGTTCGAAGGCGAATCCGCGAGCAGTGCCGACAACGCACTGGCCCGCGAGGTGAGTGCACGGTTGATGACCCACAAGTATAGGGGATCTATCATAGTCCTTTCGATAAGTAAGAGTGTCGAACCCAACGAGGAGCAGAAGGAAATGATAAGCGGTTTTCAGCAAGGTATTATTTGCAAGTACTGAAATAAGTGGTAACAGATAGTTTTGTGATAGGATAAATTGTAACGAGCAACAAGTAACAAAAGTAAATAAAGTGCAGCAAGGTGGCCCAATCCTTTTGTAGCAAAGGTCAAGCTGGAACAAACTCTTATAATAAGAAAAGCGCTCCCGAGGACACATGGGAATATCGTCAAGCTAGTTTTCATCACGTTCATATGATTCGCGTTCGATACTTTGATAATTTGATATGTGGGTGGACCGGTGCTTGGGTGCTGTTCTTACTTGAACAAGCATCCTACTTATGATTAACTTCTATTGCAAGCATCCGCAACTACAACAAAAGTATTAAGGTAAACATAACCATAGCATGAAACATATGGATCCAAATCAGCCCCTTACGAAGCAACGCATAAACTAGGGTTTAAGCTTCTGTCACTCTAGCAACCCATCATCTACTTGTTACTTCCCAATGCCTTCCTCTAGGCCCAAATAATGGTGAAGTGTTATGTAGTCGACGTTCACATAACACCACTAGAGGCTAGACAACATACATCTTATCAAAATATCAAACGAATACCAAATTCACATAACTACTCATAGCAAGACTTCTCCCTTGTCCTCAGGAACGAACGTAATTACTCACAAAGCATATTCATGTTCATAATCAGAGGGGTAATAATATGCATATAGGATCTGAACATATGATCTTCCACCAAATAAACCAACCAGCATCAACTACAAGGAGTAATCAACACTACTAGCAACCTACTAGCACCAATCCCGGACTTTGAGACAAGAATTGGATACAAGAGATGAACTAGGGTTTGGAGATGAGACGATGCTGGTGAAGATGATGATGGAGATTGCCCTCTCCCGATGAGAGGAGCGTTGGTGATGACGATGGTGATGATTTCCCCCTCCCGGAGGGAAGTTTCCCCAGCAGAACAGCTCTGCCGGAGCTCTAGATTGGATCCGCCAAAGTTCCGCCTCGTGGCGGCGGAGTCTCGTCCCGAAAAGTTCCTTTATCTTTTTTCTCATCGAAAGACCTCATATAGGAGAAGATGGACATCGGAGAGCCACCAGGGGGCCCACGAGGTAGGGGGCGCGCCCCCCACCCTCGTGAGCAGGGTGTGGGCCCCCTAGCCTTCATCTTTGACGTGGATTTTTCTTTATTTCTTTTAAGACGTTCCGTGGAGTTTTAGGACTTTTGGAGTTGCGCAGAATAGGTCTCTAATATTTGCTCCTTTTCCAGACCAGAATTACAGCTGCCGGCATTCTCCCTCCTTATGTAAACCTTGTAAAATAAGACAGAATAGCCATAAGTATTGTGACATAAAGTGAAATAACAGCCCATAATGCAATAAATATCGATATAAAAGCATGATGCAAAATGGACGTATCAACTCCCCCAAGCTTAGACCTCGCTTGTCCTCAAGCGAAAAGCCGATAACAATAAATATGTCCTCATGTTTAGAGGTAGAGGCGTCGATAAAAATAAAATACGGACATGAAGGCATCATGATTATTCTCATAACAGCAACATATATAGATTTTGTCATATGATTACTTATGTTCAAGTGATGATCTATTCACAATGCAAAAGTATAAATCATAAACCTTATTGGGCTCCGACAAACTATAATCTCAGTCATTGAAGCAATTGCAATTTATCATAACATCAGAAAGAGTCTATGCCAGAGCTAAAAAGCAAGTCCACATACTAAACTATCATTTAGTCCTCCATAATTGTTAACACTCACGCAATACTTGTGGTTACGGAGTTTTAATCGGACACAAAGAAAGATAGGGGCTTATAGTTTTGCCCCACAACCTTTTACCTCAAGGGTAATGTCAACAATAGTGGTTCATGCTCCCCTACATCCAATTAGATATATATATCATGTTCTTTCCAACATGTTGAGCTTGCCAAAGGATAAAATGAAAAAGAAAAGGTGAAGATCACCACGACTCTTTCATAAGGTAGAAGATAATAATAAAGGATAGGCCCTTCGCAGAGGGAAGCAGAGGTTGCCATGCGCTTTTATGGTTGGATGCACAAAATCTCAGTGCGAAAGAACGTCACTTTATATTGCCCCTTGTGATATGAACCTTTATTATGCAGTCTGTCGCTTTTATTACTTCCACATCACAAGATCGTATAAAGCTTATTTCTCCCACACCAATCAATCATACATATTTAGAGCGATTTTTATTGCTTTGCACCGATGACAACTTACTTGAAGGATCTTACTCAATCCATAGGTAGATATGGTGGACTCTCATGGCAAAACTGGTTTAAGGGTATTTGGAAGCACAAGTAGTATTTCTACTTAGTGCTGAGAATTTGGCTAGCATGAGGGGGAAAGGCAAGCTCAACAAGTTAGAGGATCCATGACAACATACTTTATCTCAGATGTAAGAAAGACATAACTCATTACGTTGTCTTCCTTGTCCAACATCAACTCTTTAGCATGTCATATTTTAATGAGTGCTCCCAATCATAAAAGATGTCAATGATAATATATCTATATGTGAAACCTCTCTTTCCTTATTACTTCCTATTAATTGCAACAATGACCAAAGCTATGTTTGCCAACTCCCAACAACTTTTAATCATCATACTCTTTCTATGTGAAGTCATTACTCTCAAAAAGATCAATATGAACTTTTTGTTACTTTTTATTCTTTTCTCTTTTCTTTTATTCACCCAAGATCATGGCAAAATAATCAAGCCCTTGACTCAACACTAATCTTTATTATATATAGCTCACTGACTCGATTACATAGAGAGATCATAAAGCAAAACTCAAAACTAGATCATGCCATAAACTTTATTCTACTAGATCAAGATACTACTAATAGGATTGAACTAAGAAAAATGGTAAAGGTAGGAGTTGTGATTGTGATACAATACCGGGGCACCTCCCCCAAGCTTGGCAGTTGCCGAAGGGAGTGCCCATACCCATGTGATTATATCTCCTTTGTCGGTGAAGAAGGTGGTGGTGTTGTCGATGATGCGGGCTTGTCATCCATCTTCCAAAGCATAGGTTCACCATCATAGAAGGATGATCGAGTCTCTGGAATCCTCGAATCTACAGCCAAACTCATTCTTTTGAATCTATATTTATACTCACAGTTTTGGTTTTGCGGGTCATAGATTTGGGCTTGGAGGTGCTCGATCTTCACATATAGCTTGAAGATGGCCTCCTCGGTGTTCTTGGCATCCGGCTTGTAGTTGTTAGTGAACTCCGCGAGCATCGTGTGGCTAGCGTTGATTCCACGCTCCACCATCCCCTGGCACTTGAAAAATTGTTGCTCCATTGCTTCGAACCTCGTCTCCACGCTGCTGGTTCCCTTTGGTCCCTCAACATCGCGGATGTGCAACAACCCATCACGCATCTCAATGGTTTGAGGGTGTCGCAGCACCTCCGCGAGGTAAGGGTTGATGACCTTCTCGAAGAACTTGTCCTTGGAAGCACTTGGGGACGTCATGATAATCTAGATCCGTCAGAAAAACAGCTCGAAACAAAGACATGAGATTTTGGCACGATACGGGAGTCAAAACCTCTGGGAGAATATATATAATGAATTTTTACCAACCAAAATACGTATCGTGCAAGAAAACGGAGTCCGGAAGGCACACGAGGTGCTCACGAGGTAGGGGGTGAGCCCAGGGGGGTAGGGCGCGCCCACCACCCTCGTGGGGACCTCGTGTCCTTCCCGGACTGCTACTTTTTTTCTATTTTTCTAAATATTCCAAAACGAAGAAAAATTGCCTTAAAAATTGTTTTGGAGTCGGTTTACTTACCGTACCACATACCTATTCCTTTTCGGAGTCTGAAACGTTCCGGAAAGTGTCTCTTATGTATTCCTCCGGGGTTATGGTTTCAATAATATTGGTTTCAACATTTATGGGATTACCTGAGATATAATGTTTAATTCTTTGACCGTTTATCACTTTCGGATTTGTGCCCTCGAAGTTGTTGATCTTTATGGCACCGGAATGATAGACCTCTTCGATAACATAGGGGTCTTCCCATTTAGAGAGAAGCTTTCCTGCAAAAAATCTTAAACGAGAGTTGTATAGCAATACATAATCACCTACATTAAACTCACGCTTTTGTATCCTTTTGTCATGCCATCTTTTAACTTTTTCTTTAAACAACTTGGCATTTTCATAAGCTTGGGTTCTCCATTCATCAAGTGAGCTCATATAAAATAACCTCTTCTCACCAGCAAGTTTAAAATCATAGTTAAGCTCTTTAATAGCCCAATATGCCTTATGTTCTAGTTCAAGAGGTAAGTGACATGCTTTTCCATAAACCATTTATACGGAGACATACCCATAGGATTTTTGTATGCAGTTCTATAAGCCCATAATGCATCATCAAGTTTCTTGGAACAATTCTTTCTAGACCTATTAACAGTCTTTTGCAAAATTAATTTGAGCTCTCTATTGCTCAACTCTACTTGACCACTAGACTGTGGGTGATAAGGAGATGCAATTCTATGATTAACATCATATTTAGCAAGCATTTTACGGAAGGCACCATGAATAAAGTGTGAACCACCATCAGTCATTAAATATCTAGGGACTCCAAACCTCGGAAAATTAACTTCTTTAAGCATTTTAATAGAAGTGTTATGATTAGCACTACTAGTTGGAATAGCTTCTACCCACTTAGTAACGTAATCAACAGCAACTAGAATATGTGTGTATCCATTAGAGGGAGGAAAAGGTCTCGTATAATCAAAGCCCCAAACATCAAACGGTTCAATAACAAGAGAATAATTCATAGGCATTTCTTGACGTCTACTAATATTACCAATTCTTTGACATTCATCACAAGATAAGACAAACTTACGGGCATCCTTGAAGAGAGTAGGCCAATAAAAACCAGATTGCAATACCGTATGTGCAGTTCTATCTCCAGCATGGTGTCCTCCATAAGACTCGGAATGACACTTGCGTAGGATCTGTTCATGTTCATGCTCAGGTACACAACGTCTAATAACACCATCTACTCCTTCCTTATAAAGATGTGGGTCATCCCAAAAGTAATGTCTTAAATCATAGAAAACTTTTTCTTTTGCTGGTATGTGAAGCTAGGTTGTATAAACTTAGCAACAATATAACTAGCATAATCAGCATACCATGGAGTACTACGAAAAGTACTTATAACATTTAATTGTTCATCAGGAAAGCTATCATTAATAGGTAGTGGGTCATCAAGAATATTTTCTAACCTAGACAAGTTGTCTCCAACGGGGTTCTCAGCTCCCTTTCTATCAACAATATGCAAATCAAATTCTTGTAGCAAGAGAACCCATCTAATAAGTCTAGGTTTAGCATCTTTCTTTTCCATAAGATATTTAATAGCAGCATGATTAGTTTGAATAGTTACTTTGGAATCAACAATATAAGATCTGAACTTATCACAAGCAAATACAACTGCTAAAAGCTCTTTTTTAGTAGTAGCATAATTTCTTTGAGCATTGTCTAGAGTCTTACTAGCATAATGAATAACATTTAATTTCTTATCAACTCTTTGCCCTAGAACAACACCTACAGCATAACCACTAGCATCACACATAATTTCAAAGGGTAGGTTCCAATCAGGTGGCTGAACAACAGGTGCAAAGACTAATGCTTTCTTAAGTATTTCAAATGCTTCTACACACTCATCATCAAAGACAAATGGTATATCTTTTTGCAATAAATTAGTCAGAGGCCGAGAAATTTTTGAGAAGTCCTTAATGAACCTCCTATAAAATCCGGCGTAACCAAGGAAACTTCTTATACCTTTGATGTCCTTGGGACATGGCATCTTTTCAATAGCATCAACCTTAGCTTTATCAACTTCAATACCTCTTTCAGAAACTTTGTGCCCCAAGACAATACCTTCATTAACCATAAAGTGGCACTTTTCCCAATTCAAGACAATATTAGTTTCTTCACATCTCTGCAAAACTCGATCAAGATTGCTCAAGCAATCATCAAAAGAGGAACCATAGACGGAAAAGTCGTCCATGAAAACCTCACAAATCTTTTCACAAAAGTCAGAGAATATAGCCATCATGCATCTTTGAAAGGTAGCAGGTGCATTACATAAACCAAAAGGCATACGTCTATAAGCAAAAGTACCAAAAGGGCATGTAAAAGTAGTCTTTGATTGATCTCTAGCCGACACAGGTATTTGAGAGAAACCAGAATAACCATCTAGAAAGCAATAGTGTGTATGTTTGCATAATCTTTCTAGCATTTGATCAATAAAAGGTAAGGGGTAATGATCTTTCTTAGTAGCTTTATTTAATTTGCGGAAATCAATTACCATCCTATAACCTGTGATAATTCTTTGTGGAATCAATTCATCTTTATCATTAGGAACAACAGTAATACCTCCCTTCTTAGGAACACAATGGACAGGACTTACCCACTCACTATCAGCAACGGGATAGATTATACCTGCCTCCAGAAGCTTTAGTATTTCTTTTCTTACCACTTCTTTCATTTTAGGATTCAGACGTCATTGAGGATCACGAACTGGTTTGGCATCTGCTTCCAAATTTATTTTATGTTGGCATAGAGTGGGACTAATGCCCTTAAGATCATCAAGGGTATATCCAATAGCAGCACGGTGCTTCTTCAGAGTTTTCAATAATCTTTCTTCTTCATGCTCTGAAAGGTTAGCACTAATAATAACAAGATATATCTTCTTTTCATCAAGATAAGCATATTTAAGATTATCAGGCAAAGGTTTAAGCTCAAACACGGGATCACCCTTGGGTGGAGGAGGATCCCCTAAGATTTCAATAGGCAAATTGTGATGCAGAATAGGTTCCTGTTTAAAGAATACTTCATCTATTTCCCTTATTTCGTTCATGAACATATCATTTTCATGGTCTAGCAAATAGTGTTCTAAAGGATCACTAGGAGGTACGGCAATAGAAGCAAGACCAATAATTTCATCCTTACTAGGTAATTCTTCCTCACGATGTTGTTTACTAAATTTAGAGAAATTGAACTCATGAACCATATCATCTAAGCCAACAGTAAAAACATTCTTTGTGCAATCTATGGTAGCATTAACAGTATTTAAGATGGGTCTACCAAATATAATGGGACAAAAGCTATCTTGCGGAGAAGTAAGAACAAGAAAATCAGCAGGATATTTAGTTTTCCCACACAAGACCTCGACATCTCTAACAATTCTAATTGGTGAAATAGTATCTCTATTGGCAAGTTTAATTGTGACATCAATATCTTCTAACTCAACAGGTGCAATTTCATTCTTAATTTCTTCTATAAAGTATGTGGTATAGCACTAGCACTTGCACCCATATCACATAAGCCATGATAACAATGATCTCCTATTTTAACAGAAATAACAGGCACGCCTACCACAGGTCTATGTTTATCTTTAGCACAAGGTTTACAATTCTAGCAGTTTCACCTTTGAACTGAATAACATGCCCATCAATATTATCAGACAAGAGATCTTTAACAATAGCAATATTAGGTTCTACTTTAACTTGCTCAGGAGGTGTATAAGTTCTAATATTGCTTTTACGAACCACAGTTGAAGCTTTAGCATGATCCTTTATTCTAACAGGGAAAGGTGGTTTCTCAACATAAGAAGTAGGAACAATAGGATCATTATAAGTGACAGTCTTTTCTTCAACTTTAATAGGTGCAGCTACTTTTACTTCTATGGGAGGATGATATTTAAACCACTTCTCCTTAGGGAGATCAACATAAGTAGCAAAAGATTCACAGAAAGAAGCTACTATCTCAGAGTCAAGTCCATATTTAGTGCTAAACTTATGGAAAATATCGGTATCCATAAAAGATTTAACACAATCAAACTTAGGAGTCATACCTGACTCCTTACCTTCTTCGAGGTCCCAATCTTCAGAGTTGCGTTTAATTCTATCCAATAAATTCCATCTGAATTCAATAGTCTTCATCATAAAAGAGCCAGCACAAGAAGTATCGAGCATGGTGCGATTGTTATCAGAAAGCCGAGCATAAAAACTTTGCATAATTATTTCTCTCGGGAGCTCATGATTGGGGCATGAATATAACATTGATTTAAGCCTCCCCAAGCTTGAGCGATGCTTTCTCCTTCGCGAGGCCAGAAATTATATATATAATTGCGATCACGATGAACAAGATGCATAGGGTAATACTTATGATGAAATTCCAGCTTCAATCTTTTATAGTCCCATGATCTCATATCATCACATAGCCTATACCATATCAATGCGTCTCCCTTCAAAGATAAAGGGAAGACCTTATTCTTAGCAACATCATCGGGTATACCTACAAGCTTAAATAATCCACAAACTTCATCCACATATATTAAGTGCTCATCAGGATGCTTTGTTCCATCTCCTGTAAAAGGGTTAGCTAGCAGTTTTTCCATCATACCCGAAGGAAATTTAAAAGGAGTTTCATTTTCAATAGGTTCAGTAGGTTGAGGAGCAACTCTTTGCTCTACTGGTCGGGGTGAAGATACCCCGAACAAGCCCCTCAGAGAATTACTTTCCATAGTAACAAGTGACAGTAAATTTCAGCACACTATATAAATTTTTCCTTACCAAATTCCACCTACCAAAGGCAATACACTCCCCGGCAACAGCGCCAGAAAAGAGTCTTGATGACCCACAAGTATAGGGGATCTATCGCAGTCCTTTCGATAAGTAAGAGTGTCGAACCCAACGAGGAGCAGAAGGAAATGATAAGCGGTTTTCAGCAAGGTATTATTTGCAAGTACTGAAATAAGTGGTAACAAATAGTTTTGTGATAGGATAAATTGTAACGAGTAACAAGTAACAAAAGTAAATAAAGTGCAGCAAGGTGGCCCAATACTTTTGTAGCAAAGGACAAGCCGGAACAAACTCTTATAATAGGAAAAGCGCTCCCGAGGACACATGGGAATATCGTCAAGCTAGTTTTCATCACGTTCATATGATTCGCGTTCGATACTTTGATAATTTGATATGTGGGTGGACCGGTGCTTGGGTGCTGTTCTTACTTGAACAAGCATCCCACTTATGATTAACCTCTATTGCAAGCATCCGCAACTACAACGAAAGTATTAAGGTAAACCTAACCATAGCATGAAACATATGGATCCAAATCAGCCCCTTACGAAGCAACACATAAACTAGGGTTTAAGCTTCTGTCACTCTAGCAACCCATCATCTACTTATTACTTCCCAATGCCTTCCTCTAGGCCCAAGTAATGGTGAAGTGGTATGTAGTCGACGTTCACATAACACCACTAGAGGCTAGACAACATACATCTTATCAAAATATCAAACGAATACCAAATTCACATTACTACTCATAGCAAGACTTCTCCCTTGTCCTCAGGAACGAACGTAATTACTCACAAAGCATATTCATGTTCATAATCAGAGGGGTAATAATGTGCATATAGGATCTGAACATATGATCTTTCACCAAATAAACCAACTAGCATCAACTACAAGGAGTAATCAGCACTACTAGCAACCTACTAGCATCAATCCTGGAGTTTGAGACAAGAATTGGATAGAAGAGATGAACTAGGGTTTGGAGATGAGTCGGTGCTGGTGAATATGATGATGGAGATTGCCCTCTCCCGATGAGAGGAGCGTTGGTGATGACGATTGTGATGATTTCCCCCTCCCGGAGGGAAGTTTCCCCGGCAGAACAGCTCTGCCGAAGCTCTAGATTGGATCCGCCAAGGTTCCGCCTCGTGGCGGCGGAGTCTCGTCCCAAAAAGTTCCTTTTTATTTTTTTTCATCGAAAGACCTCATATAGGAGAAGATGGACGTCGGAGAGCCACCAGGGGGCCCACGAGGTAGGGGGCGCGCCCTAGGGGGGTGCGCCCCCGCCCTCGTGACCAAGGTGTGGGCCCCCTGGCCTTCATCTTTGACGTGGATTTTTCTTTATTTCTTTTAAGACATTCCGTGGAGTTTCAGGAATTTTGGAGTTGCGCAGAATAGGTCTCTAATATTTGCTCCTTTTCCAGACCAGAATTCCAACTGCCGGCATTCTCCCTCCTTATGTAAACCTTGTAAAATAAGAGAGAATAGCCATAAGTATTGTGATATAAAGTGAAATAACAGCCCATAATGCAATAAATATCGATATAAAAGCATGATGCAAAATGGACGTATCAACGCTGCACCGGCAGCTAGCGCGCTGCGCACTACCGTAGTACGGCCTAGATGCCCTACGCGCTAGACGTCGCCGGTGGAGAAAGCGCGGGAAAGCGCGCAAGAGAGAGTTAGAAGAGAGAGCCAGAGGTAGAAGAAGAGACTGACAGTGGGCCCCGGGTCCACCTGTCAGCCAGAGAGAGCATTGTGCTCTCGGGTACGACCAGCGTATTTTAGAAATTTAGAAATTTATTCTAAATTTACTGTAACCAAAAGTAGGAATTTCTCGTTTTCCCGCAACCATAGATTTTTCCACGCAGCGCCAGTATTCCACACTGTAGTTTTACACCACTTAATTGCCCACTCACTGTAGCCACATTTTATTGCATGAGTAGGATGGTTATTTTTGTGATATTACTTTGAGATAGTAGGAGTAATTCTTTTCAAAGCAGCCCTTAGCAAATCTCGAGGGCGAGATTTTTCTTAAGGGGGGGTAGTGTTGTAACACCCCAAAAATTTAACCATGATTTATTAATTAATTTTTTGCCATGGTGAATTAAATTTTTATTTTCTGGATTTTCTGTTGATTCAGAACCACTCTTTTCTCCTGAATTGTGGAGTTTTCACCCCAAGTGAAAACTTTCCATAAATACTGTTGGATTTGTATACCCTGTCAAGAAACATTTCTTTTATTAGTGGAATTATTTATATAATTATTATTTTTTTTCTGAGCTTTATTTCTTGTAAAATGGTTTCTCATAAGTTTTAGAGCCTCTTTTGCACTACAACCCTTTCAAATACTTCTTTCAAATTTCCACCAAAATTTGGGGATGTCATGTGATGTTCCCACATTACTTTTATGCAAAAATATCTTTTAGTCATTTGGAGATTTTGAGCCCTACCCTAAGTTTTCAAATCTGGTCCAGCTTGTAATTTGCACTACAACCTATTTAAATATTTCTTTAAAATTTCCACCAAAATTGGGGGATGTTAGTAGTAGTGTATAATTCAACTTTATGCAAAAACTCATTGGTGTTCCTTGAAAAATTTGAGCAAATCATCCTCTTTTGCTCTCTGGTCCAGTTTGGTGATTTATACTGCAACCATATTCTATCTTGCTCTTGTTGCCTTGGGATTTGTCCTGCTTGAAGTACACCTTACCAAACCCTTAAGTCCAGGATTTGGGAACCATTTGAATATTTTTGGTCCATGCATTAATGCACTTTATTTTCTGTCCAGATTTGGTTTTCTCAAAAACTTGCACTAGGGAGTTTTTGTTTTTGTCAAACTAACCTTGCCACCCTCTTTATCATCTAAAGAGACTCTGATCTGGAGTTTTTGGCCACCCAAAGAGATGCCCAGATGCCCATGGCATTCTGTCGAGCACCTAGTGTGCATGGCCAATTTTGGCATAGTTTTTAGTTTACATTGTGGACTTGATCCCCTAACCCAGCAGCCATGTCCAATAATCTCCTAGCTACCTCTAACCTATCCCTGTTGATTTCCGGCCTCATCCTAGCCCTCTAACTTGCCTAGGCATTTTGCCGAGCACATGGCGTGCGTGCTCTGGGCGCGGCCAGAGCGCACGTTTTGCACATGTGTGCGCCCGAGCCGCCGCGTTCGCTCACCCCCGCGCCCCTGGCCTTTGCTCGCCCGCAGGGCCACGCCCTGTCCTCATCCGCTCATCAGAACCATCCAAGCCACCCCTGGAGCCCCGCAGCGCCACCGTCAGGTCGACCATGGCAGCTAGCGGACGGCCGCAGCAGGCTCCTGCCATGGACGGCGCCGCCCAAGCCACATCCGCGCGCCAGCTCGCCCCTGAACAGCCCGAGCTCATCCATTCGCTCCTCCAAGCCGCCCCCTGCATCGCCACGTCGTCTACGGCCACAGAAGCAGCTCACCATTGATCTTATCCCCGGCCGCCGCGGAACCGACCTAGTTACTCTATAAATAGGGACCCCGAGCTCGTCCAGACCCTCAGGAAACCTCAGGCCATCTCCCTAGCGCTCCCACAGCCAGCAATCGACGGAGGGAGGCCTTCTTCCTCGTCTCCGGTCAGTTCGGCCACCGCCACGCTCCGGTGTCGAACGTCGCGAGCAAGGCCTCCCCTGTCCTTCCAACGCCACCATCCGTCTCCCCTCGACCATGCGGAGCTGCCCAACCTCTCAGCTTCGACTGGGAGCCACCATAGGCCGAGACCCAATTGTTCCCGAAGATGCCGTCCGCCGCAGAGCTCGCCACCGGCGACCCCTGATACGTCCATTTTGCATCATGCTTTTATATCGATATTTATTGCATTATGGACTGTTATTTCGCTTTATGTCACAATACTTAGGCTATTCTCTCTTATTTTTCAAGGTTTACATAAGGAGGGAGAATGCCGGCAGCTGGAATTCTGGGCTGGAAAAGGAGCAAATATTAGAGACCTATTCTGCGCAACTCCAAAAGTCCTGAAACTCCACGGAACATCTTAAAATAAATAAAGAAAAATCCACGCCAAAGATGAAGGCTAGGGGGCCCACACCCGGCTCACGAGGGTGGGGGGTGCCCCCCCTAGGGAGCCCCCCCTAGGGTGCGCTCCCTACCTCGTGGGCCCCCTGGTGGCTCTCTGACGTCCATCTTCTCCTATATGAGGTCTTTCGATGAGAAAAAAATCAGGAGGAACTTTTCAGGACGAGACTCCACCGCCACGAGGCGGAACCTTGGCGGAACCAATCTAGAGCTCCAGCAGAGCTGTTCTGCCGGGGATACTTCCCTCCGGGAGGGGGAAATCATCACCATCGCCATCACCAACGCCCCTCTCATCGGGAGAGGGCAATCTCCATCAACATCTTCACCAGCACCATCTCATCTCCAAACCCTAATTCATCTCTTGTATCCAATTCTTGTCTCAAAGTGCGGGATTGGTGCTAGTAGGTTGCTAGTAGTGTTGATTACTCCTTGTAGTTGATGCTAGTTGGTTTATTTCGTGAAAGATCATATGTTCAGATCCTATATGCATATTATTACCCCTCTTATTATGAACATGAATATGCTTTTGTGAGTAATTACGTTCGTTCCTGAGGACAAGGGAGAAGTCTTGCTATTAGTAGTCATGTGAATTTGGTATTCATTTGATATTTTGATAAGATGTATGTTGTCTAGCCTCTAGTGTTGTTATGTGAACGTCGACTACATAACACTTCACCATTATTTGGGCCTAGAGGAAGGCATTGGGAAGTAATAAGTAGATGATGGGTTGCTAGAGTGACAGAAGCTTAAACCCTAGTTTATGCGTTGCTTCGTAAGGGGCTGATTTGGATCCACATGTTTCATGATATGGTTAGGTTTACCTTAATACTTTTGTGATCATCGTGATCACAATTATATATATAATTTTTAGCCTCGTGAAGGAGAAAGCATCGCTCAAGCTTGGGGGAGGCTTAAATCAATGTTATATTCATACCCCAATCATGAGCTCTCAAGAGAAATGATTATTCAAAATTTATATGCTCGGCTTTCTGAAAACAATCGCACCATGCTCGATACTTCTTGTGCTGGCTCTTTTATGATGAAGACTACTGAATTCAGATGGAATTTATTGGATAGAATTAAACGCAACTCTGAAGATTGGGACCTCGACGAAGGTAAAGAGTCAGGTATGACACCTAAGTTTGATTGTGTTAAATCTTGTATGGACACCGATATTTTCCGTAAGTTTAGCACTAAATATGGACTTGACTCTGAGATAGTAACTTCTTTCTATGAATCTTTTGCTACTTATGTTGATCTCCCTAAGGAGAAGCGGTTTAAATATCATCCTCCCATAGAAGTAAAAGTAGCTGCACCTATTAAAGTTGAAGAAAAGACTGTCACTTATAATGATCCTATTGTTCCCACTTCTTATGTTGAGAAACCACCTTTCCCTGTTAGAATAAAGGATCATGCTAAAGCTTCAACTGTTGTTCATAAAAGCAATATTAGAACTTATACACCTCCTGAGCAAGTTAAAGTAGAACCTGATATTGCTATTGTTAAAGATCTCTTGTCTGATAATATTGATGGGCATGTTATTCAGTTCGAAGGTGAAACTGCTAGAATTGCTAAACCTTGTGATAAAGATAAACATAGACCTGTGGTAGGCGTGCCTGTTATTTCTGTTAAAATAGGAGATCATTGTTATCATGGCTTATGTGATATGGGTGCTAGTGCTAGTGTAATACCTATTGACTTATATGAAGAGATTAAGAATGAAATTGCATATGCTGAGTTAGAAGGTATTGATGTCACAATTAAACTTGCCAATAGAGATACTATTTCACCAATTGGGATTGTTAGAGATGTTGAAGTCTTGTGTGGGAAAACTAAATATCCTGCTAATTTTCTTGTTCTTGGTTCCCCACAAGATAGTTTTTGTCCCATTATATTTGGTAGACCCTTCTTAAATACTGTCAATGCTACCATAGATTGCACAAAGAATGTTGTTATTATTGGCTTGGATGATATGGTTCATGAGTTTAATTTCTCTAAATTTAGTAAACAACATCGTGAGGAAGAATTACCTAGTAAGGATGAAATTATTGGTCTTGCTTCTATTGCCGTACCTCCTAGTGATCCTTTAGAACACTATTTGCTAGACCATGAAAATGATATGTTCATGAATGAAAGAAGGGAAATAGATGAAGTATTCTTTAAACAAGAACCTATTCTGCAACACAATTTGCTTGTTGAAATTTCAGGGGATCCACCTCCACCCAAGGGTGATCCCGTGTTTGAGCTTAAACCGTTGCCTGATAATCTTAAATATGCTTATCTTGATGAAAAGAAGATATATCATGTTATTATTAGTGCTAACCTTTCGGAGCATGAAGAAGAAAGATTATTGAAAACTATGAAGAAGCACCGTGTTGCTATTGGATATACTCTTGATGATCTTAAGGGCATTAGTCCCACTCTATGTCAACATAAAATAAATTTGGAAGCAGATGCCAAACCAGTTCGTGATCCTCAACGACGCCTGAATCCTAAAATGAAATAAGTGGTAAGAAAAGAAATACTAAAGCTTCTGGAGGCAGATATAATCTATCCCATTGCTGATAGTGAGTGGGTAACTCCTGTCCATTGTGTCCCTAAGAAGGGAGGTATTACTATTGTTCCTAATGATAAAGATGAATTGATTCTACAAAGAATTATCACAGGTTATAGGATGGTAATTGATTTCCACAAATTAAATAAAGCGACTAGAAAAGATCATTACCCCTTACCTTTTATTGATCAAATGCTAGAAAGAGTATGCAAACATACACACTATTGCTTTTTAGATGGTTATTCTGGTTTCTCTCAAATACCTGTGTCGGCTAGAGATCAATCAAAGACTACTTTTACATGCCCTTTTGGTACTTTTGCTTATAGACGTATGCCTTTTGGTTTATGTAATGCACCTGCTACCTTTCAAAGATGCATGATGGCTATATTCTCTGACTTTTGTAAAAAGATTTGTGAGGTTTTCATGGACGATTTTTCCGTATATGGTTCCTCTTTTGATGATTTCTTGAGCAATCTTGATCGAGTTTTGCAGAGATGTGAAGAAACTAATCTTGTCTTGAATTGGGAAAAGTGCCACTTTATGGTTAATGAAGGTATTGTCTTGGGGCATAAAGTTTCTGAAAGAGGTATCGAAGTTGATAAAGCCAAGGTTGATGCTATTGAAAATATGCCATGTCCCAAGGACATCAAAGGTATAAGAAGTTTCCGTGGTCACGCCGGATTTTACAGGAGGTTCATTAAGGACTTCTCAAAAATTTCTCGGCCTCTAACTAATTTATTGCAAAAAGATATACCATTTGTCTTTGATGATGATTGTGTAGAAGCATTTGAAATACTTAAGAAAGCATTAGTCTCTGCACCTGTTGTTCAGCCACCGGATTGGAATTTACCCTTTAAAATTATGTGTGATGCTAGTGATTATGCTATAGGTGCTGTTCTAGGGCAAAGAGTTGATAAGAAATTAAATGTTATTCATTATGCTAGTAAGACTCTAGACAATGCTCAAAGAAATTATGCTACTACTGAAAAATAGCTTTTAGCAGTTGTATTTGCTTGTGATAAGTTCAGATCTTATATTGTTGATTCTAAAGTAACTATTCAAACTGATCATGCTGCTATTAAATATCTTATGGAAAAGAAAGATGCTAAACCTAGACTTATTAGATGGGTTCTCTTGCTACAAGAATTTGATTTGCATATTGTTGATAGAAAGGGAGCTGAGAACCCCGTTGGAGACAACTTGTCTAGGTTAGAAAATATTATTGATGACCCACTACCTATTAATGATAGCTTTCCTGATGAACAATTAAATGTTATAAGTACTTCTCGTAGTACTCCATGGTATGCTGATTATGCTAATTATATCGTTGCTAAGTTTATACCACCTAGCTTCACATACCAGCAAAAGAAAAAGGTTTTCTATGATTTAAGGCATTACTTTTGGGATGACCCACATCTTTATAAGGAAGGAGTAGATGGTGTTATTAGACGTTGTGTACCTGAGCATGAACATGAACAGATCCTACGCAAGTGTCATTCCGAGTCTTATGGAGGACACCACGCTGGAGATAGAACTGCACATAAGGTATTGCAATCTGGTTTTTATTGGCCTACTCTCTTCAAGGATGCCCGTAAGTTTGTCTTGTCTTGTGATGAATGTCAAAGAATTGGTAATATTAGTAGACGTCAAGAAATGCCTATGAATTATTCACTTGTTATTGAACTGTTTGATGTTTGGGGCTTTGATTATATGGGACCTTTTCCTGCCTCTAATGGATACACACATATTCTAGTTGATGTTGATTACGTTACTAAGTGGGTAGAAGCTATTCCAACTAGTAGTGCTGATCATAACACTTCTATTAAAATGCTTAAGGAAGTTATTTTTCCCGAGGTTTGGAGCCCCTAGATATTAAATGACTGATGGTGGTTCATACTTTATTCATGGTGCTTTCCGTAAAATGCTTGCTAAATATGATGTTAATCATAGAATTGCATCTCCTTATCACCCTCAGTCTAGTGGTCAAGTAGAGTTGAGCAATAGAGAGCTCAAATTAATTTTGCAAAAGACTGTTAATAGGTCTAGAAAGAATTGGTCCAAGAAACTTGATGATGCATTATGGGCATATAGAACTGCATATAAAAATCCTATGGGTATGTCTCCGTATAAAATGGTTTATGGAAAAGCATGTCATTTACCTCTCGAACTAGAACATAAGGCATATTGGGATATTAAAGAGCTCAACTATGATTTTAAACTTGCTGGTGAGAAGAGGTTATTTGATATTAGCTCACTTGATGAATGGAGAACCCAAGCTTATGAAAATGCCAAGTTGTTTAAAGAAAAAGTTAAAAGATGGCATGACAAAAGGATACAAAAGCGTGAGTTTAATGTAGGTGATTATGTATTGCTATACAACTCTCGTTTAAGATTTTTTGCAGGAAAACTTCTCTCTAAATGGGAAGCCCCCTATGTTATCGAAGAGGTCTATCATTCCGGTGCCATAAAAATCAACAACTTCGAGGGCACAAATCCGAAGGTGGTAAACGGTCAAATAATTAAACATTATATCTCAGGTAATCCCATAAATGTTGAAACCAATATTATTGAAACCGTAACCCCGGAAGAATACGTAAGGGACACTTTCCGGAACGTTTCAGACTCCGAAAAGGAATAGGTATGTGGTACGGTAAGTAAACCGACTCAAAACAATTTTTAAGGCAATATTTCTCCGTTTTGGAATATTTAGAAAAATAGAAAAATAAGTAGCAGTCCGGGAAGGACACAAGGGCCCCACGAGGGTGGTGGGCGCGCCCTACCCCCCTGGGCGCGCCCCCTACCTCGTGTGCCTTCCGGACTCCGTTTTCTTGCACGTTGCGTATTTTGGTCGGTAAAAATTAATTATATATTCTCCCGAAGGTTTTGACTCCCGAATCACGCAAACCTTGTCTGTTCTTGTTTCGAGCTATTTTCTGTCAAGGTTTTCCAGGCTAGGCATCATGTCATCTCCCTCCTCCAACAATGGTGACAACGATGCTTGGCTAATGAAGATAGATCTGAAGAGGGAAGAACCCACGAGGGTCAACAAGGATGAAAGGATCAAGAAGGCCACGGAGGATCAAGCTCTAGCAGCGAAAGACACCCTCCAACTTGATCATAACCTTCTTACCCCAACTGAGATCGAAGCTTTCAAGATGATTGAGTTAGCTCGTATAAAAAACAAGTATCTCACACAAGAAAATATTTTGTTGAAGGAGCATATTTGTTGCACTCAAGGGCATTATTCGCAAGCTGGAGGACCTCTTACGCTCGATGTGCGATTATCCGTCACCTCCACCTTCTTCACCGACAAAGGAGATATAATCACATGGGTATGGGCACCCCCTTGGCAACTGCCAAGCTTGGGGGAGGTGCCCCTGTATCGTATCACAATCACAACTCCTATCTTTACCGTTTTTCTTAGTTTGATCCTATTAGTAGTATCTTGATCTAGTAGAATAAAGTTTATGGCATGATCTAGTTTTGAGTTTGCTTTATGATCTCCCTTTGTAATCGAGTCCGTGAGCTATATATAATAAAGATTAGTGTTGAGTCAAGGGCTTGATTATTTTGCCATGATCTTGGGTGAATAAAAGAAAAGAAGGAAAGAATAAAAAGAAACAAAAAGTTCATATTGATCTTATTGAGAGTAATGACTTCACATAGAAAGAGTATGATGATTAAAAGTTGTTGGGAGTTGGCAAGCATAGCTTTGGTCATTGTTGCAATTAATAGGAAGTAATAAGGAAAGAGAGGTTTTCACATATAGATATATTATCATTGACATCTTTTATGATTGGGAGCACTCATTAAAATATGACATGCTAAAGAGTTGATGTTGGACAAGGAAGACAATGTAATGTGTTATGTCTTTCTTATATCTGAGATAAAGTATGTTGTCATGGATCCTCTAACTTGTTGAGCTTGCCTTTCCCCCTCATGCTAGCAAAATTCTCAACACCAAGTAGAAATACTACTTGTGCTTCCAAATACCCTTAAACCAGTTTTGCCATGAGAGTCCACCATATCTACCTATGGATTGAGTAAGATCCTTCAAGTAAGTTGTCATCGGTGCAAAGCAATAAAAATTGCTCTAAATATGTATGATTGATTGGTTTGGGAGAAATAAGCTTTATACGATCTTGTGATGTGGAAGTAATAAAAGCGACGGACTGCATAATAAAGGTTCATATCACAAGGGGCAATGTAAAGTGATGTTCTTTCGCATTGAGATTTTATGCATCCAACCATAAAAGCGCATGGCAACCTCTGCTTCCCTCTGCGAAGGGCCTCTCCTTTATTATTATCTTCTACCCAATGCAAGAGTCATGGTGATCTTCACCTTTTCTTTTTCATTTTATCCTTTGGCAAGCTCAGCATGTTGGAAAGAACATGATATATATATATATATATATATATATATAATTAGATGTAGGGGAGCATGAACCGTTATTGTTGACATTACCCTTGAGGTAAAAGGTTGTGGGGCAAAACTATAAGCCCCTATCTTTCTCTGTGTCTGATTAAAACTCTGTAACCACAAGTATTGCGTGAGTGTTAGCAATTATGGAGGATTAAATGATAGTTGAGTATGTGGACTTGCGTTTTAGCTCTGACATAGACTCTTTCCGATGTTATGATAAATTGCAATTGCTTCAATGACTGAGATTATAGTTTGTCGGAGCCCAATAAGGTTTATGATTTATACTTTTGCATTGTGAATAGATCATCACTTGAACATAAGTAATCATATGACAAAATCTATATATGTTGCTGTAATGAGAATAATCATGATGCCTTCATGTCCATATTTTATTTTTATCGACGCCTCTACCTCTAAACACGAGGACATATTTATTGTTATCGGCTTTTCGCTTGAGGACAAGCGAGGTCTAAGCTTGGGGGAGTTGATACGTCCATTTTGCATCATGTTTTTATATCGATATTTATTGCATTATGGACTGTTATTTCACTTTATGTCACAATACTTATG